>NW_027605193.1:0-20000 GCF_048128805.1 Centroberyx gerrardi
GCACCAGCCAATCAGCTCGCCTCGACGGGATGATGGATACCGTGTGTGTGTGTGTTGGAGAAGGTGTGTGTGTTGGTGTGTGTGTTGGAGTGTGTGTGTGTGTTGGAGAAGGTGTGTGTGTTGGAGTGTGTGTTGGAGAAGGTGTGTGTGTTGGAGTGTGTGTGTGTATTGGAGAAGGTGTGTGTGTTGGAGAAGGTGTGTGTGTTGGTGTGAGTGTTGGAGAAGGTGTGTGTGTTGGAGTGTGTGTGTGTGTTGGAGTGTGTGTGTGTGTTGGAGAGTTTGGGTGTTCTGGTAGTTGATCCTCAAAAGGTGGGAAACTGGGAAAGGTAGGTCGAACTGGAAACACACACACACACACACCCACACATCAGGGTTCCCAAAGTTCTTAAAGACAGACAGACAGACAGACAGACAGGCAGACAGACAGACAGACAGAGAGACAGACAGACAGAGAGACAGGCAGACAGACAGAGAGACAGGCAGACAGACAGACAGACAGACAGACAGGCAGACAGACAGACAGACAGAGAGACAGACAGACAGAGAGACAGGCAGACAGACAGAGAGACAGGCAGACAGGCAGACAGACAGACAGGCAGACAGGCAGACAGACAGACAGGCAGACAGGCAGACAGACAGACAGGCAGACAGACAGACAGACAGACAGAGAGACAGGCAGACAGACAGAGAGACAGGCAGACAGGCAGACAGACAGACAGACAGGCAGACAGGCAGACAGACAGACAGGCAGACAGGCAGACAGACAGGTACCTCTAGATGTGTTGCGGCGGATGGTTTTGGTCGTTGTGTGGTATCGGCCGCTCGGTGCTGACTCAGCGCAGTGAGAGGGAGGGGGGGGGCAACTGTTGGCTGAGTCATCAGTAGGCTGTGTGTGTGTGTGAGAGAGAGAGAGAGAGAGAGAGTGAGAGAGAGAGAGAGACAGAGAGAGACAGAGAGAGAGAGAGAGAGAGAGAGAGAGAGAGAGAGAGAGAGAGAGAGAGAGTGAGAGAGAGAGGAGAGACAGAGAGAGACAGAGAGAGCGAGAGAGAGAGAGAGAGAGAGAGACAGGTGTAACACTGAGTCATGACAACATTCTCTCTATCTCTCCCTCCTTCCTTCCCTCTTTAAATATGAAACACCACTCTGACCAAAGAAACCACTGCTGTGTGTGTGTGTGTGTGTGTGTGTGAGAGAGAGAGAGAGAGAGTGAGAGAGAGAGAGAGACAGAGAGAGAGACAGAGAGAGAGAGAGAGAGAGAGAGAGAGAGAGAGAGAGACAGAGAGAGAGACAGAGAGAGAGACAGAGAGAGAGAGAGAGAAAGAGAGCGAGAGAGAGACAGAGAGACAGAGAGAGAGAGAGAGAGAGAGAGACAGGTGTAACACTGAGTCATGACAACATTCTCTCTATCTCTCCCTCCTTCCTTCCCTCTTTAAATATGAAACACCACTCTGACCAAAGAAACCACTGCTGTGTGTGTGTGTGTGTGTGTGTGTGTGAGAGAGAGAGAGAGAGAGTGAGAGAGAGAGAGAGACAGAGAGAGAGACAGAGAGAGAGAGAGAGAGAGAGAAAGAGAGCGAGAGAGAGACAGAGAGACAGAGAGAGAGAGAGAGAGAGAGAGACAGAGAGAGACAGAGAGAGCGAGAGAGAGAGAGAGAGAGAGAGACAGGTGTAACACTGAGTCATGACAACATTCTCTCTATCTCTCCCTCCTTCCTTCCCTCTTTAAATATGAAACACCACTCTGACCAAAGAAACCACTGCTGTGTGTGTGTGTGTGTGTGTGTGTGTGTGTGTGTGTGTGTGTGTACTGTGTCTGTCTGTCTCACTGTATGAAGCCGTCTCTGACATGTCTAATAGATACATGTGTGTGTATTGGGTTTAGGGCGACCACCTCTTGATGCACAGAGTGTGGGGCAGTGAGGGACAGTGAGGGGCAGTGAGGGACAGTGCGGGACAGTGAGGGACAGTGAGGGGCAGTGAGGGACAGTGAGGGACAGTGAGGGCAGTGCGGGACAGTGAGGGGCAGTGAGGGACAGTGAGGGACAGTGCGGGACAGTGAGGGGCAGTGAGGGACAGTGAGGGACAGTGAGGGACAGTGCGGGACAGTGAGGGGCAGTGAGGGACAGTGAGGGACAGTGCGGGACAGTGAGGGGCAGTGAGGGACAGTGAGGGACAGTGCGGGACAGTGAGGGGCAGTGAGGGGCAGTGCGGGACAGTGAGGGACAGTGAGGGGCAGTGAGGGGCAGTGAGGGACAGTGCGGGACAGTGAGGGACAGTGAGGGGCAGTGCGGGACAGTGAGGGGCAGTGAGGGACAGTGAGGGACAGTGCGGGACAGTGAGGGACAGTGAGGGACAGTGCGGGACAGTGCGGGGCAGTGAGGGACAGTGAGGGGCAGTGAGGGACAGTGAGGGGCAGTGAGGGACAGTGAGGGACTGTGAGGGGCAGTGCGGGACAGTGAGGGACAGTGAGGGGCAGTGAGGGACAGTGAGGGGCAGTGAGGGGCAGTGAGGAACAGTGCGGGACAGTGAGGGGCAGTGCGGGACAGTGAGGGACAGTGAGGGACAGTGAGGGACAGTGCGGGACAGTGAGGGGCAGTGCGGGACAGTGAGGGACAGTGAGGGACAGTGCGGGACAGTGCGGGGCAGTGAGGGACAGTGAGGGGCAGTGAGGGACAGTGAGGGGCAGTGCGGGGCAGTGAGGGACAGTGTGGGACAGTGAGGGACAGTGCGGGACAGTGCGGGGCAGTGAGGGACAGTGAGGGGCAGTGCAGGACAGTGAGGGACTGTGAGGGGCAGTGCGGGACAGTGAGGGACAGTGCGGGACAGTGCGGGGCAGTGAGGGACAGTGCGGGACAGTGCGGGACAGTGAGGGACAGTGCGGGACAGTGCGGGGCAGTGAGGGACAGTGCGGGACAGTGAGGGACAGTGCGGGGCAGTGCGGGACAGTGCGGGACAGTGCGGGACAGTGCGGGGCAGTGAGGGACAGTGAGAGGCAGTGCGGGACAGTGAGGGACAGTGTAGGGCAGTGAGGGACAGTATGGGACAGTGAGGGACAGTGCGGGGCAGTGCGGGACAGTGTAGGGCAGTGAGGGACAGTATGGGACAGTGAGGGACAGTGAGGGGCAGTGCGGGGCAGTGCGGGACAGTGTAGGGCAGTGAGGGACAGTATGGGACAGTGAGGGACAGTGCGGGACAGTGCGGGGCAGTGAGGGACAGTGAGGGGCAGTGAGGGACAGTGAGGGGCAGTGCGGGACATATAGGGACAGTGCGGGGCAGTGCGGGACAGTGAGGGACAGTGAGGGGCAGTGAGGGACAGTGAGGGGCAGTGCGGGACAGTGAGGGACTGTGAGGGGCAGTGCGGGACAGTGAGGGACAGTGCGGGACAGTGCGGGGCAATGAGGGACAGTGAGGGGCAGTGAGGGGCAGTGAGGGACAGTGAGGGGCAGTGCGGGACAGTGAGGGACTGTGAGGGGCAGTGCGGGACAGTGAGGGACAGTGCGGGACAGTGAGGGACAGTGCGGGACAGTGCGGGTCAGTGTGGGACAGTGCGGGGCAGTGAGGGACAGTGAGGGGCAGTGCGGGACAGTGCGGGACAGTGCGGGACAGTGCGGGACACGTGGGAGAGAGAGAGAAATGACTATTATTAGGCTATGTAAATATTGATTTAATATTAGACGGAATGCCTATTTGCAGTGGCGTTGGATATTAACCTGCTTTAAATCATCGGTAGGCTTTACGAAATGTTTATTTTAACGACACTAGGACCTATTCAATCCAATAAATATAAGAATTAAATAAAATAGGTTTATAGTTTGGTTGAAAATCACATTTTATGCAGGAATAGGAGGGATAAACAGACCAGTTTCCTTAAGTAGCGACTAGAAAATGCACAATTAAATAAATAAGTATGTTGTTTACTTAAAAAAAAAAAAAATAGGCCTAATCATTGAAATGCAGGACAGTGCTTATGCCGTGCGGGACGCGGGACGGGTGGTCACCCTAACTGGGTTTGGGCCGATCATCAATAATCCTCAACATCCTGATCATGTGACAAACATAACATACTGTGTGTGTATAAATTACGTACACGCTGTATGTGTGTATGAATGTGTGTATGTGTGTGTGTGTGTGTGTGTTTCTGTCTCACCGTGGTGAAAACGTCTCGGACGTCTCTGATTGGCTGTTTGTTCTTCTTCTTCAGTGTCTGATTGTAGTTGTCCAGCCTCTTCTTCACCGTGGCGGCCTGTTGCCGTGTCAACGTGGACAGCAACGCCTCCGCTGGCCCCTCCCCCGACGACGAGCCCGTTACTAGGGAGGATAGCCCCGCCTCCGTCAGCCACGCCTCCTCTAGCTCCGCCTCTGCAGGGGAAACCAGGAAGTGAAACATAGAAAAAAGAATCTGCGTTAGTCTGTGTGTGTGTGTGTGTGTGTGTGTGTGTGTGTGTGTGTGGATCCTTCTCACCATCCATACTGTTTCTCTCCTCTTCTTCCTCCTCTTCCTCCTGCTCCTCTTCCTCCTCCTTCTCCTCCTCTATGCTCCTCACTTCTCTCCAGTAGGTTTCCATGGTAACGTGTTGGGGGTCAGAGGTCAGGGGAGACTGGGGGGAGGAGGTGGGGAGGGGAGGGGTGGGGGGAGATGACAACATCCTGTAGAGAGACAGACAGGCAGAGAGTCAGACAGACAGGCAGAGAGTCAGACAGACAGGCAGAGAGTCAGAGAGACAGACAGGCAGAGAGTCAGACAGACAGGCAGAGAGTCAGAGAGACAGACAGGCAGAGAGTCAGACAGACAGGCAGAGAGTCAGAGAGACAGACAGAGAGTCAGACAGACAGGCAGAGAGTCAGACAGACAGGCAGAGAGTCAGAGAGACAGACAGAGAGTCAGACAGACAGGCAGAGAGTCAGACAGACAGGCAGAGAGTCAGACAGACAGACAGAGAGTCAGACAGACAGGCAGAGAGTCAGACAGACAGGCAGAGAGTCAGACAGACAGGCAGAGAGTCAGAGAGTCAGACAGAGAGTCAGACAGACAGGCAGAGAGTCAGACAGACAGGCAGAGAGTCAGACAGACAGGCAGAGAGTGAAACCAGCTTCAAATCAGTTTCATTTGGTCTCATTAGCAACAAAGTCTAACTGCAAAGAGTCTCCAATGGCATTCAGCAGCAGCTCCCAGTAGAAACCAGTAGAGACTACTGGTCAGCTCCCAGTAGAAACCAGTAGAGACGGTGGTGTACTGGTCAGCTCCCAGTAGAAACCAGTAGAAGACTACTGGTCAGCTCCCAGTAGAAACCAGTAGAGACTACTGGTCAGCTCCCAGTAGAAACCAGTACAGACTGTGATGTACTGGTCAGCTCCCAGTAGAAACCAGAAGACTGTGGTGTACTGATCAGCTCCCAGTAGAAACCAGTAGAGACTGTGGTGTACTGGTCAGCTCCCAGTAGAAACCAGTAGAGACGGTGGTGTACTGGTCAGCTCCCAGTAGAAACCAGTAGAAGACTGTGGTGTACTGGTCAGCTGCCAGTAGAAACCAGAAGACTGTGTTGTACTGGTCAGCTGCCAGTAGAAACCAGTAGAGACGGTGGTGTACTGGTCAGCTCCCAGTAGAAACCAGTAGAGACTACTGGTCAGCTCCCAGTAGAAACCAGTAGAGACTACTGGTCAGCTCCCAGTAGAAACCAGTACAGACTGTGATGTACTGGTCAGCTCCCAGTAGAAACCAGAAGACTGTGGTGTACTGGTCAGCTCCCAGTAGAAACCAGTAGAGACGGTGGTGTACTGGTCAGCTCCCAGTAGAAACCAGTAGAGACGGTGGTGTACTGGTCAGCTCCCAGTAGAAACCAGTAGAAGACTGTGGTGTACTGGTCAGCTGCCAGTAGAAACCAGAAGACTGTGTTGTACTGGTCAGCTGCCAGTAGAAACCAGTAGAGACGGTGGTGTACTGGTCAGCTCCCAGTAGAAACCAGTAGAGACTACTGGTCAGCTCCCAGTAGAAACCAGTAGAGACTACTGGTCAGCTCCCAGTAGAAACCAGTACAGACTGCGGTGTACTGGTCAGCTCCCAGTAGAAACCAGTAGAGACTGCGGTGTACTGGTCAGCTGCCAGTAGAAACCAGTAGAGACTGCGGTGTACTGGTCAGCTCCCAGTAGAAACCAGTAGAGACGGTGGTGTACTGGTCAGCTCCCAGTAGAAACCAGTAGAGACGGTGGTGTACTGGTCAGCTCCCAGTAGAAACCAGTAGAGACTGCGGTGTACTGGTCAGCTGCCAGTAGAAACCAGTAGAGACTGTGGTGTACTGGTCAGCTGCCAGTAGAAACCAGTAGAGACTGCGGTGTACTGGTCAGCTGCCAGTAGAAACCAGTAGAGACTGTGGTGTACTGTGTGATCTGTGGTTCTGACATATTTCTGTTTCTTGTTTATTAACATTTTGATGTTGTGGTGTTGGAGTCAGACTGCAGCCTCGTTAAATATTCATGTTCCTGTCTGTGTGGCAGGAAGTCCGACTCTTAAAGTATTGATCCTGGTTGTGTGTGTGTGTGTGTGTGTGTGTGTGTGTGTGTGTGTGTGTGTGTTGGGGCCCTGAGGGCGGAACCTTGGTGTAATGGTTTTGGTTCCCTGGGGAGCACAGAGTGCGGTGCGCAGGCTAACGGTAGCTGCTGCTGTCCATTAGAGGGAAATGGATCCTTTCAGAGATAAGTGGCCTCACTCAGGTCCTCACATTAATCTGACTTGGTTATTCTCCACCACACTGCGAGTAAAACATCTGCTGCTGAACATCCGGCTCTGGGAAACTCATTGATTGATTTATAGATTGATTGATTGATCTGATGTCAGTGTTGTCCAGTCAGTCCACGTGGCTTTGCAACACACACACACACACACACACACACACACACACACACACACATCATACATCATACTGTGACAAAACACACAGGGTCAAAGGTCAGGTTCAGTTTCCCCCTTTACTGAGGAATATCTAACATCCTGCAGAATCATCAAACCAAAGGATTACTACTACTGCTACTACTACTACTAGTACTACTGCTACTACTACTGCTACTACTGCTACAACTGCTACTGCTACTACTACTACTGCTACTACTGCTACTACTACTACTACTAGTACTACTGCTACTACTACTGCTACTACTACTACTGCTACTACTGCTACTACTGCTACTACTGCTGCTACTACTACTACTACTACTAGTACTACTGCTACTACTACTAGTAGTACTACTGCTACTACTACTGCTACTACTACTACTACTGCTACTACTGCTACTACTACTGCTACTACTGCTACTACTACCACTACTACTACTGCTACTACTACTGCTACTACTGCTACTGCTGCTACTACTACTACTACTACTGCTACTACTGCTACTACTGCTACTACTACCACTACTACTACTGCTACTACTACTACTACTACTACTACTAGTACTACTGCTACTACTGCTACTACTACTGCTACTACTACTGCTACTACTGCTACTACTACTGCTACTGCTGCTGCTGCTACTACTACTACTACTACTACTGCTGCTACTACTGCTACTGCTGCTACTACTACTACTACTACTAGTACTACTACTGCTACTACTACTGCTACTACTACTACTGCTACTACTACTACTACTAGTACTACTGCTACTACTGCTACTACTGCTACTGCTACTACTACTACTAGTACCATTCCTACTACTGCTACTGCTGCTACTACTACCACTACTGCTACTACTACTACCACTACTACTACTGCTACTACTACTACTACTCCTACTACTACTGCTACTTCTACTACTACTACTGCTACTACTGCTACTACTACTACTGCTACTGCTACTTCTACTACTACTACAGCTGCTACTACTACTAATACTAATAAAACTGCTACTACTACTAATACTAATAATCAGGGGTGAGTCAAGTCAAGTAATGCACATGAGTAAAAATAGTTTTTTTCAAGGAACGAGTACTTTTAGTTCTTTTTTTTAAACTGTACTTCGACTCTTTACTCGAGTATATTTTTGAGCCAGTAATCTACTTTTTACTTCACTACATTTGCCATTTATACCTTCGTTACACCTAGTCTGCTGTAAATGTGGGGATTGAGTGTCGGGGGAGGAGAGAGGAGCATCTCTACTGCAGATCCAAGCTGCCAGCTGCCTGGAGAAACATAAGCTCCAGCTGTCTTCTGACCACGATGTGATGATGACGGAGCAACACCCAGAACAAGAGGCGGCTTCCAACAAATGGGAATCCCCAAATGAAAAATGTGAATGGAAAGAAGTTTTCATTCTCTAGTTGATTGACTGAGGTCTTGGTACAGGGAGTAATACTACAGAACAGAATATCTGAGTTTTAATTAATTGTATTGTATTCGGTATCTACGGCATTTTGGGGCTGTAATAGGTTTGGTTACTTTGATAATGTCTGTAAATACTAGAGTTAAACAGACTTATATTCTGTTTTATAAAGGGCTAAGAAAGTTTTATCAACAAGTGCTGTTTTTTCATTATTTTGCACTGGCCCGCACACCCTAAAAAATATTAAAATGGAAAGTAACTTGTACTTTGAGTAATTTATTAACCAGGTACTTTTTTACTTTTACTTGAGTAGGTTTCTCAAATGGTAATTTTCACTTTTACTTGAGTCATTTTTTATGGGAGTAATTGTACTTTTACTTGAGTATAGATTTTCAGTACTCTACCCACCACTGCTAATAATACTGCTACTACTACTACTGCTGCTACTACTGCTACTACTACTAATACTAATAATACTGCTACTACTACTAATACTACTGCTGCTACTACTGCTACTACTACTGCTACTACTACTACTACTACTAATATTGCTACTACTAATGAAGCATCGCGTTTCAGGCAGGACACGGACGTCACGCGTTGCTAGTCATCTACCAGCTGATCGCCACGCACACCAATCATGTTCCATTCTCATAACAAGGCGGTCTATTTAAATGGCCTCCTACACTGATTCCTGCTTCACAACTGCTGCACACTCTGCTGCTCGGTAAAGCTTTACCTCCACCTCCCCAGCTTTACCTCCACCTCCCCAGCTTTACCTCTACCTCCCCAGCTTTACCTCCACCTCCCCAGCTTTACCTCCACCTCCCTAGCTTTACCTCCACCTCCCCAGCTTTACCTCCACCTCCCCAGCTTTACCTCCACCTCCCCAGCTTTACCTCCACCTCCCCAGCTTTACCTCCACCTCCCTAGCCGCCACCTGGTATAGTCTATGCAGTCGAGCCTCGGTGGCTCTTAAGTGTCAACACTGCTGAGTGCTGCTGCTCTGGCTCTGCTCTGTATTCTCCCATGGGGGATTTGCAGCAGCTGCTGGGTCAGCAGGGAGCTGCTAGAGCAATACAAACATAACTTTATTACCATTAGCTGCAATTATTGGTTTACCTTGTGATTAATGGGTTTTATCTTCTGACTAAAGTGTTCCTGACTGAACTACTACTACTGCTACTACTGCTACTACTGCTACTGCTACTGCTACTGCTACTGCTACTACTACTACTGCTACTACTACTACTGCTACTACTGCTACTGCTACTGCTACTACTGCTACTACTACTACTGCTACTACTGCTACTGCTACTGCTACTGCTACTGCTACTACTACTACTGCTACTACTACTACTGCTACTACTGCTACTGCTACTGCTACTGCTACTACTACTACTGCTGCTACTACTGCTGCTACTGCTACTGCTACTACTACTACTGCTGCTACTACTGCTACTACTAGTACTGCTACTATTACTGCTACTACCACTGCTACTACTACTACTGCTGCTACTACTGCTGCTACTGCTACTGCTACTGCTACTACTACTACTGCTGCTACTACTGCTACTACTAGTACTGCTACTATTACTGCTACTACTACTGCTACTACTACTACTGCTACTACTGCTACTGCTACTACTACTGCTGCTACTGCTACTGCTACTGCTACTACTACTACTGCTGCTGCTACTACTGCTACTACTAGTACTGCTACTATTACTGCTACTACCACTGCTACTACTATTACTGCTGCTGCTACTACTATTACTGCTGCTACTACTACTACTACTACTGCTGCTACTACTACTGCTACTACTACTGCTACTACTACTACTACTGCTGCTACTACTACTACTGCTACTACTATTACTGCTGCTACTACTACTACTACTACTACTGCTGCTACTACTACTGCTACTACTACTGCTACTACTATTACTGCTGCTACTACTACTACTACTGCTGCTACTACTACTACTACTACTACTGCTACTACTACTACTGCTGCTGCTACTACTACTACTGCTACTACTATTACTGCTGCTACTACTACTACTACTACTGCTGCTGCTACTACTACTGCTGCTGCTACTACTACTGCTACTACTACTATTACTGCTACTACTACTGCTACTACTACTACTACTACTAATACTGCTACTACTACTGTTACTACTGTTACTACTGCTAGTATTACTTACTACTGCTACTACTAATACAATTACTACTACTGCTACTACTATCTCATCTAATCTCATCTCACCTGATTTCATTTCATCTCATTTCATCTAAGTCTAACCCAACTTTTCAAAATCCCAAATCCCCTTCTGTTCTCTCCACCAATCACAGAGGACTAACCAGTTTAAAGTCTTTAAGGAAAGAAAAACTTAACTGAAACCACATGACAGAACTGTTTAAACTACATGACAGAACTGTTTAAACCACATGATGGAACTGTTTAAACCACATGACAGAACTGTTTAAACCACATGATGGAACTGTTTAAACCACATGACAGAACTGTTTAAACCATATGACGGAACTGTTTAAACTACATGACGGAACTGTTTAAACTACATGACAGAACTGTTTAAACCACATGACAGAACTGTTTAAACCACATGACTGAACTGTTTAAACCACATGACGGAACTGTTTAAACCACATGACGGAACTGTTTAAACCACATGACGGAACTGTTTAAACCACATGACGGAACTGTTTAAACCACATGACAGAACTGTTTAAACTACATGACGGAACTGTTTAAACCACATGACGGAACTGTTTAAACCACATGACGGAACTGTTTAAACCACATGACGGAACTGTTTAAACCACATGACGGAACTGTTTAAACCACATGACGGAACTGTTTAAACCACATGATGGAACTGTTTAAACCACATGATGGAACTGTTTAAACCACATGACAGAACTGTTTAAACCACATGACGGAACTGTTTAAACCACATGATGGAACTGTTTAAACCACATGACAGAACTGTTTAAACCACATGACGGAACTGTTTAAACCACATGATGGAACTGTTTAAACCACATGACAGAACTGTTTAAACCACATGACGGAACTGTTTAAACCACATGATGGAACTGTTTAAACCACATGACAGAACTGTTTAAACCACATGACAGAACTGTTTAAACCACATGACAGAACTGTTTAAACTACATGACAGAACTGTTTAAACCATATGACAGAACTGTTTAAACCACATGACAGAACTGTTTAAACCACATGACAGAACTGTTTAAACTACATGACAGAACTGTTTAAACCACATGACAGAACTGTTTAAACCACATGACGGAACTGTTTAAACCACATGATGGAACTGTTTAAACTACATGACAGAACTGTTTAAACCACATGGCAGTACTGTTTAAACCACATGATGGAACTGTTTAAAACACCACCACATGTTAACTGTAACAGACTGGATCCAACAGATTTTAAACTGATTGATCACCAGCTTTGACTGTTTTTACAAAATATGAATTTCATTTTGGGAAAAACTACATGAGAAAAAGTGAAGACTTTACTTCTCTGTCTCCTGACCCTGTTTCAACTGCTTCATTGTCTCTCTACCTCTCTCTACCTCTCTCTACCTCTCTACCTCTCTCTACCTCTCTACCTCTCTACCTCTCTCTACCTCTCTCTACCTCTCTCTACCTCTCTCTACCTCTCTACCTCTCTCTACCTCTCTCTACCTCTCTCTACCTCTCTACCTCTCTACCTCTCTCTACCTCTCTACCTCTCTCTACCTCTCTCTACCTCTCTCTACCTCTCTACCTCTCTACCTCTCTACCTCTCTCTACCTCTCTGGATCATCAATACACTGATAAAGACAGCAGTAACCAGGATATCAATGTTATCAATGACTAGCGATCAGTAATCAATGCTGATCAGAAGAGGAGAAGCAGACTTACCTCCTGGTGGTTCAACTGCTGATACTCCGTCTGCACACACACACACACACACTGAGAGAGAGAGAGAGAGAGAGAGAGAGAGAGAGGGAATGGAAATGGGAGGGGCCAAGACAGAGAGAGAGCAGCTCCACTGTCTGTTGCTATGGGCGACGAGGAGAGCTGGTCTGTCTGAGTATTATGGTCTGGAGCTCCCAGTATAGACTGACAGCTGGACATACTGGGAGCGTGTAGGTGTGTGTGTGTGTGTGGGCGTGTGTGTGTGTGTGTGTGTGTGTGTGTGGGTGTGTGTGTGGGTGGGTGTGGGTGTGTGTGTGTCAGACATTTGTTGACATTCCTGTACCAATGAGATCATGACCATCCTCAACTCACACATACACACACACACACACACATTTTAAATTTCTGCATTGATTAGATTGGCCTCAGGTCAATATTTCGGTGTGTGTGTGTGTGTGTGTGTGTGTGTGTGTTCCGGTGATACCATTACAGCTGAGTATGATTTATGTTGCTCAGAGCTGGAAACTATAAAACTGCTGAGTGAACGATCTAATGGAAGGCACACACACACACACACACACACACACAGACACACACACACAGAGACACACACAGAGACAAGCACACACACACACACACAGAGACACACACAGAGACACACACAGAGACAAGCACACACACACACACACAGAGACACACACAGAGACACACACAGAGACAAGCACACACACACACACACACACACAGAGACACACACAGAGACAAGCACACACACACACACACAGAGACACACACAGAGACACACACAGAGACAAGCACACACACACACACACAGAGACACACACAGGCACACACACACACATTGTTTACTGGTTGCTGCAGTGCGTCATATATGAGTGATGGTTGAGTTCTATAGATTATAGATTACTAATCAATGTGTTGATTGATCTTCATCTAAATCAGTAATCTATACTTTAATGGATCAGATGTTGTGTCACTTCCTGTCAGTTCAGGTTCAGCAGGAGGCGCAGAAGAAGAAACATCCAGAGAAACTGATCTGATCTCATCTGATCTGATCTAAATTGATCTGATCTGAATTGATCTGATCTGATCTGATCTGATCTGATCTGAATTGATCTGATCTGATCTGATCTGATCTGATCTGATCTGAATTGATCTGAACTGAATTGATCTGATCTGACTGGTCTGATCTGAATTGATCTGATCTGATCTGAATTGATCTGATCTGAATTGATCTGATCTGAACTGAATTGATCTGATCTGACTGGTCTGATCTGAATTGATCTGATCTGATCTGAATTGATCTGATTTGATCTCATGTGATCTGATCTGAACTGATCTGAACTAGGGATGTCCAACAAAAATCGACGATCGATTTATTGTCTGTTATGTATTAACTGCTTACGTATCACATCGATTAACCTTAACGGTTAACGGCTGTTTGAATTGCGTCATCGCAGCCGGTTAGTCCAACCGACCAAACGACCATTAAACCACAGTGGAGAGCTCCAGCACTTGATACGAATCCACTGGACTGGTGGAAAGAACCAGGCAGGATCCCAGGATGACAGCACTAACGCAGCGGTGCCTCTGCACCCCGGGACCTCTGTCCCGTCAGAGCGTCTTCTCTGGGACCTCTGTCCCGTCAGAGCGTCTTCTCTGGGACCTCTGTCCCGTCAGAGCGTCTTCTCTGGGACTTCTGTCCCGTCAGAGCGTCTTCTCTGGGACCTCTGTACCGTCAGAGCGTCTTCTCTGGGACCTCTGTCCCGTCAGAGCGTCTTCTCTGGGACCTCTGTCCCGTCAGAGTGTCTTCTCTGGGACCTCTGTCCCGTCAGAGCGTCTTCTCTGCCGCTGGACAGAAGGTGTGTATGTGGTGTGTTACTCCGGAGCGTTTGGACATGCTGATCTGTATAAATAAAAATGTTTAGGCAACAGGCCTAAAACAGTTAACCCCAGACGATTTGGTCAACAATAGTTTTTTTAAAATTTCATTTGGAGTTTGGAAACGTTATTTTCGTCGGATTAATATTGGAATATGAGAATGGCAGATGAAAATGCGGCAGGATTTTATGAGTCATAACTGCAGCCTCAGCCTTCATAATATTCTTATTTAGTTCTTTATGATTACAGACTCCAGTCAGCTTCAGTATGTTTGTCAGTGTGACTTACGTTGTCTGGATAACGCTTCGATTCAAAGTGTGTGTAGTGGCGCGCGCGCGCGCGTGTGTGTGTGTGTGTGTGTGTGTGTGTGTGTGGGGGGGGGGGGGGGGCAGGGCGTTGTAACATATTTGGGCCTAACAAACATCGATATTTGATCGTTAACTAGCAGTGCAAATCGATCAAGATATTTTTTGAAAATGTGCATCCCTAATCTGATCTGATCTGATCTGAATTGATCTGATCAGTTTTCTTTCTCCTAGAAGAAAATGATTTTAGGTTTTCTGTTTGTTCAGATGTTTGAGTTGAAATCTAAAAAGTATTTTTCAGCTTTCTGTCTTTACACTGTTGACAGTCTCTCTTCTGGAGGCAGCCATGTTTTTCTGTACCTCCGGTTTCCATGGCAACACTTTGATGTTTTGTGAGTGTCAGTGTTGAGTCTTCTGCCTCAGTCTGTCTGCTCTGTGTTCTGGTTTGTTTTGCTGTGTGATCTTAATACAGAGAGGTCTGAGGCAGAACAGGTGCATGATGGGACTTTCCTCTGCTCACTGGGCGTCCTGCGGCTCAGCGGTCTGAGGGGTCGAGTCCGGCCAGGACCTTCGTCATGTGTCATCCTCTCTCCTAGTCTTTCCTCTCTCTCTCTCCTAGTCTTTCCCCTCTCTCTCTCCTAGTCTTTCCTCTCTCTCCTAGTCTTTCCTCTCTCCTAGTCTTTCCTCTCTCCTAGTCTTTCCTCTCTCTCTCCTAGTCTTTCCTCTCTCTCTCTCCTAGTCTTTCCTCTCTCTCTCTCCTAGTCTTTCCTCTCTCTCCTAGTCTTTCCTCTCTCTCTCTCCTAGTCTTTCCTCTCTCTCTCTCCTAGTCTTTCCTCTCTCTCTCCTAGTCTTTCCTCTCTCTCCTAGTCTTTTCTCTCTCTCTCTCTCCTAGTCTTTCCTCTCTCTCTCCTAGTCTTTCCTCTCTCTCCTAGTCTTTTCTTTCTCTCTCCTAGTCTTTCCTGTCTCTCTCCTAGTCTTTCCTCTCTCTCCTAGTCTTTCCTGTCTCTCTCCTAGTCTTTCCTCTCTCTCCTAGTCTTTCCTCTCTCCTAGTCTTTCCTCTCTCTCTCCTAGTCTTTCCTCTCTTTCCTAGTCTTTCCTCTCTCTCTCCTAGTCTTTCCTGTCTCTCTCCTAGTCTTTCCTCTCTCTCCTAGTCTTTCCTGTCTCCTAGTCTTTCCTCTCTCTCTCCTAGTCTTTCCTCTCTCTCCTAGTCTTTCCTGTCTCCTAGTCTTTCCTCTCTCTCTCCTAGTCTTTCCTCTCTCTCCTAGTCTTTCCTGTCTCCTAGTCTTTCCTCTCTCTCTCCTAGTCTTTCCTCTCTCTCTCCTAGTCTTTCCTCTCTCTCTCCTAGTCTTTCCTGTCTCTCTCTGCTGTAAAACTACAACAATAAAGACAAAAAAACCTTAACCCCAAAGTAATGGGAAATGAGCGATCTTCTGTCTGTCTCAAATTTTATTTGCTTTATTGTCATGAATGTTATAAAGAATGTTATAGAATATAAAGATGTTGCCAAAGCAACAATACAACAGTCATCAACAATAAAATATGTAAAAGATAAAGTCTTACAATAATCAGATAAAAAACAAAACAAAATAAAAATTAGTTATGAAATAGTTATTATGAAAAGTGACAAATGGGAGAAAATATAATGGGAACATTCACATAAACACACATTATACTACACATAAACACACATTATACTACACATAAACACACATTATACACATAAACACACATTATACTACACATAAACACACATTATACTACACATAAACACACATTATACTACACATAAACACACATTATACACATAAACACACATTATACTACACATAAACACACATTATACACATAAACACACATTATACACATAAACACACATTATACTACACATAAACACACATTATACACATAAACACACATTATACTACACATAAACACACATTATACACAAACACACATTATACTACACATTAACACACATTATACACATAAACACACATTATACTACACATAAACACACATTATACACAAACACACATTATACTACACATAAACACACATTATACACATAAACACACATTATACTACACATAAACACACATTATACACATAAACACATTATACACATAAACACACATTATACTACACATAAACACACATTATACACATAAACACACATTATACACATAAACACACATTATACACATAAACACACATTAATCCCTTATTACTGGGACTGATAATGAGAAAACTCTCTGTCTCTCTGTCTCTGTCTCTCTCTCTCTCTCTCTCTCTCTCTCTCTCTCTCTCTCTCTCTCTCTCTCTCTCTCTCCCACCCCCTCCTCCGCGGAGTTCCGGGCATGCGCACTCTCTTATCGTAGTCACTACTTCCGTGTTGTGTTGCTGTCAACACTGTGAGGGAAGAAACGACGGTAAGAAATCAATAACTTTAATTCAAACGCTTCAGATTTTAATAATTAGCGGCGCGAGCTTCAGTCAGCGGCTTGTTGTTGTAGTTCGACCCGGCCGGAGGCGCGCGGGGCCGGGCCGCAGCCCCGCACTTTACCGCCGGGTTCGGCTGTTGTGTTTCCTGACAGAGTCAAGCTAGCAGAATAAGAAACACTACGTCCGGTCGTTCCTTTCAAAATAAAAGACTTGTTGACGAACGTTCGAAAGATTCCATTAGATGAAACTTGATTGGTTCCTGTTGGGTCTCTGCAGCAGCAGAATAATAAAATATAAATAAGAATATTAAGTTCCTGCAAACATCAACAGATTTTAAATAGAAAAGTTTGACTGAACTCATGAAAAAACAGATTACAGAATTAAAGGATAAGGCTGGTGTTTTTTAATGCATTTCTTACCATCAACAAATCCTATGAAAATATCAAAATCATCAATGATTTTGTTTTGCCAGCAAGTCTGGTCCATGTAGCGGTCCCAGTGCAGCCTCATGTCCCAGCAGCCATAGAACCGCATTGTATTAAAAACTATTAAAACCCGTCCCAGAGCCATGCTGCTGCTCTGCAGCATATTTCATCATCACGATGCACCGGGCCGGACGACTTTTTCCTCAAACGACTTAATAAGCCGACCGTAAACACGTTTTCCGTCTCGGGAAAGTAGTTCCGTAGCACAGAAAATAGTCCCCGGCGTAATGAAGAATTTGTTCCCGTTTGAATTTGATTTGGTAATAACTACAACAGTCTGACTTTTCATGGTAACAGTTAGAGATTTTTAAAATGTAAACTATGTCTTTGTGAGCTGTATTTAAAGGTTTTTAGCTTCCAATTGGAGCCAATGACTTCCGGGTTGACGGATAAAAACAGAAAGTGGGAAGTCAGAAAGTAACGGGAGGAGAGCAAACGCATTGTTGATTTTGTTATTTTCATAGGATTTGTTGACGGTAAACAATGCATTAAAAAACACCAGCCTTATCCTTTAAGATAATGTGCAAAAAATCTGCAGTAGAACAGATTAAGTTAAAGAAACATAAATGAAAAAAAGTAAAATATGCAAATATACCAAAAAGAATAGAAAAGAAATTTGAATATTACAAATAGTAAAGAGAAGATCAGGTGCATGTTATGGAGGAATCTGTTGCTACAGTTCAGCTCTCCTGAGGCCTGAGGCCTGTACTACGAAGCAGGATTTGAGGTTAGCGAGGTAACGTCAGGTTTAACTCGGGGTTTTCGGTCTCACGAAGGTGGTTCACTTTTAACCGGGGTAGATCACCATGGTAACTGATGCTGCACGGCTAACCTGCTCCGGAGCAGGTTCAGTTCAGGGTATCGGATCAAAACGGATGAAAGGCCTTCTGACCAATCAGCTCTCTGGAAACAGGGAGTCACCATTCCTACAGGATCCCAATATGGACAAAAATGAAAGTCACAATAAAAAACTGAAAACTGTTAGGCTACCGTAAATCCTCTAATAGTGGCCGGTAGTCAATTAAAAGCCGGGTCTCCGATAACGGCCGGGGCGTGGTCGACACAAACAAATAAAGGGAAACCCCGGGAACCGTCGGCAGTAAGTCCTCGGCGCGGCGAAACCTCCATGGTTGTCTGTGTCTGTCTCTCCGCCGACAGGACAGAGGGCCGTCAGCTGGACTGAGCTCACACATCGAAATAAACGCCGATATGATGTAACTGTATAGATTCTATTCTTAGCTTCAGTTAGCTTCAGTTAGCTTCAGTTAGCTTCAGTTAGCTTCAACTTACATGCAAACAACGGTGGATACCGGTAAACTCCTGCTGCCTGTTATATAATGTAACTGTAGTTTGTAGTTATATAATGTAACTGTAGTTTGTAGTTATATAATGTAACTGTAGTTTGTAGTTATAATGTAACTGTAGTTTGTAATTATATAATGTAACTGTAGTTTGTAGTTATATAATGTAACTGTAGTTTGTAGTTATATAATGTAACTGTAGTTTGTAGTTATATAATGTAACTGTAGTTTGTAGTTATATAATGTAACTGTAGTTTGTAGTTATATAATGTAACTGTAGTTTGTAGTTATATAATGTAACTGTAGTTTGTAGTTATATAATGTAACTGTAGTTTGTAGTAACGTACAAGTGTCACCAGACGGCTCGGCCGGCGGAAGTCTCCGGAGCGTGCCGTCGTCGATTACCGTAATTATCGTAATGCATCGCAGTAACAAAAAAACGTCTACCTAACGAACCCCAACAGAAGCAGATCAGAAAACAAGGAGGCTTCGTACTAAAATATAAGCTAATTAATTGCGCTGACTTTATTTAATTGGATTCCCAACAGTGTTTGGTTCAGTGTCGGCTATTCATATTCCATTACCGCAGCCCTGAAGAACATGAGGCCGACTTTATGAATAGAAAATCTTTTTACAGCCTCAATGTGTCCACAAACTATTTTATCAATGAAAAATATGCCCACTGTGTCCTAATGACAGGCAGTTCCTCCAGTAATCCTCTTTAGCCTTGGAAGCAGAAACAACTTTTACTTTTCGCGGTTATGTTTTGTAATGCTGACAGTTATTCATTATAAGAATTTGTTCTTCTTGAGAGAAGAACCCAATGTTAGTAGCTATCCATTTCTTTCCGATACCCATGTTGAAAATGTCAGCAGGAAATATTAGGGCTTATATCATCCTATAATTAGGTCTATTGTTTATGGCTTTTATTGTTTGATTAGACTATTTTATTATTTTCGCCTATTTTTAGGCTATTACTTATTTTTATAGTTTTGCGCTTATATTCTATGTCCTTTTCCCCACTGAATCATATTACTTTTGCTGCACAACTATCTAATTTCCCCACGGGGATCAATACTTTCATCTTATCTTATCCGAATTGTCTGATCTGGATCTGTCCATGTTGCATGTGATTGGCTATTTGTTACAAACCCCGCCTCTTTCATGTGAACGTGCTCATAGCTGACAGGTAAATCCTGGGTTGACGGAGCCGGTTGATAAGCAGCAGTGAGACGGTGTCTGGATCCCCGTGTTAGTTTAGTGAAGCTGACTCAAACACACCTGACTGTTGG
>NW_027605193.1:25000-32500 GCF_048128805.1 Centroberyx gerrardi
TGAGTTTCAGCTATAATAGGATCTAGTTTCTTTAATCTGTTTGAATATACTAAGGCTAAAATCTTATAATCTATTGTTAAAAGAGTGATAGGATGCCAATTATCTATTAATAAAGGATCTTTATGGGGTTTGGGGATAAGAGATATAATGCCTTGCTTCATCTCTCTTCCACTGATGCATTCTTTGTACAGACAGATTCATGGATTTTGAATAAGTTCCCAAAAGTGTTTATAAAATTCAACAGATAGACCATCGACTCCTGGAGATAATGCATCTTTAATTTCATTAGCTGACAAGTCAGAGTCACACATAGATTTAAATTCTTCATCAATTGAAGGGATATTAGTACGATTTTTGCACAATCTTTTGCATTAAATTTGGATTCATATAATTTTCCATAAAATGCAGTGACAAAATTAAAAATTAACTTTGGATCTTTAGAAGGAGTTCCGTCAATATTAAGGGCAGTTAATGATTTTTACATTTCTTTTCTCAAGAGCAAAAAAGTAATTTGTGCTCCTCTCCCCTTCCTCTAGCCATGTGGCTCTAGACCTAATAAACGCTCCTTTTGTCTAAATAAATTTGATCCAACTGTAGCTGGATGTCCTTCAGTTCGAGTTCTTCTTCCAAAGTAATATTTTCTTTTGTCAGTAGAAGGTCAGGTTTGTGCATCAAGTCAGCTTCTTGCATACTTTTTCCTTTGTTTAGCTCCTTACTTCTTTTAATAGCAACATATCTGACCTTATATTTAAAGAATTCCCATTTTTTCCTATAGTCATTGTTTAAGCCATCATTGAAGATTTCCTCTGCTAGTTTTTTAATAGTGTCATTGAATGAGTCATCATTTAAAAGAGAGTACCCTCGCATACCAGAGGTCTCCTGGGTAGAACCTCATCTCAAAATTATTCGCTTATGGTCCGATAATGGGGCATAAAAATGATTCACTTCTTTCACAAACTGAAGGGTAGAGGAAGAAATTAAAAATAGATCAATTCTTGATTTTAAAGTTAGTCTTCTATTACACCAAGTGAATTCTTTTGTACTAGGGTTGAAGAAACGCATCAGTCAGTGCAATCCATCTACATCACTAGAAGGCACTGTTTCAAGAACATCCCCTTTAAATTTATGTAAAAAAATTAAAACCCCAGCTGAATGATTAGCACCATGGTTAAAATGAGCTAAGTTACCTCGTTGTGTTTTCCAGAATTTTGGATCTGATTCACAGGAATGTTTCCTGAAGTAAAATGAAATCAGCCTCAGTTCTCTGGCATAACAAAAAGACTGCTTTCCTCTTAGTATTATCCCTAATACCCCTGACATTTAAAGACATGACATTAAGAGAATTAAACCTAAAATCCACAGAAAAAAGACTTAAGAAAAAGAGGTTTACCTGTAAACCAACTGAACTCCAAAAAACCTTGAAATGCTGAAGAATACCACGAGGATGAGGTGTGATGAACAGCCATCTGAACTTAACACTCAGTAACAGAGAAGCGCTTCTATAGCTCTAACTATTGTGGATTCAAAATTAAAATAATTAGGAAAAAACAAAACTTAACTTTTATGAGCATTGATGAGCTTGCATGACACTTGTCAGCTAAGCTGAGTTTTAACTCTGAGTAGTCAATCTTTTTTCCATTTATGAAGACAAAAGGGAAAGAGGCGTTCTTCCCCTCTTCCCCTGCTTTCTTCACTAAGGCCCAAAGCTTCTCTCCTGTGATCTTTAGTTTGTTGTCGAGAGGAAACTTCCAGACAGAATCACGATGACGTCGCATTGCAAACAGGACGACAGTTGACCCAGTTGAGCCGTCTTGTCGTCGCCCGATGCGACGGGCGATGTCGACCCCCTCCTCCAGACTGGGATCGGTGATCCTGCTCCTGATGTCTCCTCCGTCCTCCTCCCTCACGCTCCTGATGTCTCCTCCGTCCTCCTCCCTCACGCTCCTGATGTCTCCTCCGTCCTCCTCCCTCACGCTCCTGATGTCTCCTCCGTCCTCCTCCCTCACGCTCCTGATGTCTCCTCCGTCCTCCTCCCTCACGCTCCTGATGTCTCCTCCGTCCTCCTCCCTCACGCTCCTGATGTCTCCTCCGTCCTCCTCCCTCACGCTCCTGATGTCTCCTCCGTGCTCCTCCCTCACGCTCCTGATGTCTCCTCCGTCCTCCTCCCTCACGCTCCTGATGTCTCCTCCGTCCTCCTCCCTCACGCTCCTGATGTCTCCTTCGTCCTCCTCCGTCACGCTCCTGATGTCTCCTCCGTCCTCCTCCCTCACGCTCCTGATGTCTCCTCCGTCCTCCTCCCTCACGCTCCTGATGTCTCCTCCGTCCTCCTCCCTCACGCTCCTGATGTCTCCTCCGTGCTCCTCCCTCACGCTCCTGATGTCTCCTCCGTCCTCCTCCCTCACGCTCCTGATGTCTCCTCCGTCCTCCTCCCTCACGCTCCTGATGTCTCCTCCGTCCTCCTCCCTCACGCTCCTGATGTCTCCTCCGTCCTCCTCCCTCACGCTCCTGATGTCTCCTCCGTCCTCCCTCACGCTCCTGATGTCTCCTCCGTCCTCCTCCCTCACGCTCCTGATGTCTCCTCCGTCCTCCTCCCTCACGCTCCTGATGTCTCCTCCGTGCTCCTCCCTCACGCTCCTGATGTCTCCTCCGTCCTCCTCCCTCACGCTCCTGATGTCTCCTCCGTGCTCCTCCCTCACGCTCCTGATGTCTCCTCCGTCCTCCTCCCTCACGCTCCTGATGTCTCCTCCGTCCTCCTCCCTCACGCTCCTGATGTCTCCTCCGTCCTCCTCCCTCACGCTCCTGATGTCTCCTCCGTCCTCCTCCCTCACGCTCCTGATGTCTCCTCCGTCCTCCTCCCTCACGCTCCTGATGTCTCCTCCGTCCTCCTCCCTCACGCTCCTGATGTCTCCTCCGTCCTCCTCCCTCACGCTCCTGATGTCTCCTCCGTCCTCCTCCCTCACGCTCCTGATGTCTCCTCCGTCCTCCTCCCTCACGCTCCTGATGTCTCCTCCGTCCTCCTCCCTCACGCTCCTGATGTCTCCTCCGTCCTCCTCCCTCACGCTCCTGATGTCTCCTCCGTCCTCCTCCCTCACGCTCCTGATGTCTCCTCCGTCCTCCTCCCTCACGCCGTCGGTCTTCAGGGAGCATCTTCTAACGCTAGCTGCCTTCAGTGTCTTATTTTCTGCTTGTAATTCATGAATCTCGTTTTTCAGACCTTCCAGTGATTGTTTCTGTTGATTAACATCCAAAGTAAGCTGCTGGACTGTCGAGATTAGCTTCTCCATCTGCTTTCAAGTTGACTCCGTTGTTTTTTCTATGGCGGAGATTTTCCGGAAAGTCTCATCATGTTTTCCAGATAGCACACGGATCGCTTCTAGAATTTCAGCATTTTCTCTGCCGTCACGCTTTGCCTTTTTCGTTGGAGGTTTCGAGGGATCTATCAAGTGTCTGGAGTGGAAACGTGAGGTCATCAGATTGGAAGTCCGGGTTAGCTTCCAACCAGTTAACATCTTCTATTAACTCTTATCTGTGAGGTTCATCCAGACCTGCATGGCTGCTGGCTTGTTGCCGTGCAGCTCGTGGCGTCCGGTGTCGAGGTCCAAACTTTTCTGCCTCTTTTTCCCATTCAAGTTGAATTCAGCTCAACATGTAAAGTGTCACTAGTTTATTGTTATATTAATATTTAAGTTTCATCGGTTGTTTAATCACAAACCCTCCGAATTACCCGACAGAGCGAAGAACGCACGCCTCCTGCATCGCCGCCATCTTGGCCTCTGAAAGTAAAGCCTGCGTGTCCCGGACCGGACCTCGTGATGTCACAGAGCGCTGTGATCATGTGACTCGGCGGCAGGCGTCTCATTGGCTGTTAAGGCTTTGCTGTGCTCTGATTGGTCAGCAGGTTTTCATGTTGACCTGATGAACCTGGTCTGATGACATCACAGCAGTGATGTCATCAGCTCCTGACATCTGTGACATCACACACCAGTTTAACCAGTAACAGCAGTATAACAGACTGTGTGTGTGTGTGTGTGTGTGTGTGTGTGTGTGTGTGTGTGTGTGTGTTTCAGATCTTCACCTATTAAACTACTGAAGAAGACTGTCTACTGCTAGGTAACACACACTGCTGACTGACTGTTTACTGACTGACTGTTTACTGACTGACTGTTTACTGACTTACTGACTGTTTACTGACTGACTGTTTACTGACTTACTGACTGTTTACTGACTGACTGTTTACTGACTGACTGTTTACTGACTGACTGTTTACTGACTTACTGACTGTTTACTGACTGACTGTTTACTGACTTACTATTTACTGGCTGACTGTTTACTGACTGACTGTTTACTGACTTACTGACTGTTTACTGACTGACTGTTTACTGACTGACTGTTTACTGACTTACTGACTGTTTACTGACTGACTGTTTACTGACTTACTGACTGACTGTTTACTGACTTACTGTTTACTGACTTACTGACTGTTTACTGACTGACTGTTTACTGACTGACTGTTTACTGACTTACTGACTGTTTACTGACTGTTTACTGACTTACTGTTTACTGACTTACTGACTGTTTACTGACTGTTTACTGACTGTTTACTGACTTACTGTTTACTGACTTACTGACTGTTTACTGACTGTTTACTGACTTACTGTTTACTGACTTACTGACTGTTTACTGACTGACTGTTTACTGACTTACTGTTTACTGATTTACTGACTGTTTACTGACTGACTGTTTACTGACTTACTGTTTACTGACTTACTGACTGTTTACTGACTGTTTACTGACTGACTGTTTACTGACTTACTGTTTACTGACTTACTGACTGTTTACTGACTGTTTACTGACTTACTGTTTACTGACTTACTGACTGTTTACTGACTGACTGTTTACTGACTTACTGTTTACTGATTTACTGACTGTTAACTGACTGACTGTTTACTGACTGACTGACTGACTGACTGACTGACTGTTTACTGACTTACTGTTTACTGACTTACTGACTGTTTACTGACTGACTGTTTACTGACTTACTGTTTACTGATTTACTGACTGTTAACTGACTGACTGTTTACTGACTGACTGTTTACTGACTGACTGTTTACTGACTTACTGACTGTTTACTGACTGACTGTTAACTGACTGACTGTTTACTGACTGACTGTTAACTGACTGACTGTTTACTGACTGACTGACTGACTGACTTACTGACTGTTTACTGACTGACTGTTTACTGACTTACTGTTTACTGATTTACTGACTGTTAACTGACTGACTGTTTACTGACTGACTGACTGACTGACTGACTGACTGTTTACTGACTTACTGTTTACTGACTTACTGACTGTTAACTGACTGACTGTTTACTGACTTACTGACTGTTAACTGACTGACTGTTTACTGACCGACTGACCTTTGCTGACTGACTGGCTGACTGTTTACTGACTGATTTACAGACTGACTGACAGACTGGTTAACTGACTGGTTTACTGACTGGTCTTAATGTCTGTTTTACCAACAGGAAAGAGCCAAAGAGCCAAGATGAAGAACAAAGTGACCAGCAGCACACAAGGTAACACACACACACACACACACACACACACACACACACACACACGCACGCACACACACACACACGCACACACACACACGCAGGCAGACAGACAGACAGACAGGCAGGCAGACAGGTCACAGGACAGTTTGAATCGTCAGTCTATAGAGAGAAGAAGAAGAAGAAGAAGAAGAAGAAGAAGAAGAAGAAGAAGAAGAAGAAGAAGAAGATGTTAGACAGGAAGGGCAGCAGACAGATTTACAAACCTTCAGTCTTTATTTAGAGTGGAAGAAAATAAAGATACAGAACTAACATGACGTGTGTGTGTGTGTGTGTGTGTGTGTGTGTGTCTGTGTGTGTGTGTGTGAGTGTGTGTGTGTGTGTGTGTGTGTGTGTGTGTGTGTGTGCAGTCAGTCTGAAGAGACGCTCCTGGTCTTGGCAGCAGTATCTGCAGGAACAGAACGCTGAAGCAGCTCCTGTGTCCCTGTTCACACAGGTAACACACACACACACACACACACACACACCCACACACACACACACACACACACCCACACACACACACACACACCCGCACACACACACACACACACACACACCCGCACACACACACACACAAACTAGAACTACTACAACCTGCCACTGTACCACTTTAGCCAGATTTTTGTGGGTATATTTGTTTTTCCAAATTTACTTTTATTGCATACAAAGCTCTCCTGGTTTATGTCTGAAGCTCCGGACTGATCCGGAACTAGGGATGCACCGACACCAATACCGACACCGACACCGACACCGACACCGACACCGACACCGATACCGATACCGATACCGACACCGACACCGACACCGATACCGATACCGATACCGATACCGACACCGACACCGACACCGACACCGATACCGACACCGACACCGACACCGATACCGACACCGACACCGATACCGACACCGATACCAGGCTAAAATGGAATATCGGTATCAGAGATTTTACCCAAGACTAAAATCTGATACCGAAAGCCATGAGTAACATGTAAGAAATAAAAGCAATCTGTCTTGATTTTATGCATTTGTGGCACATAGAAGCCTGCAGAGGGAAAAAGGATTTTATCTCAATCATTTTGTCCATTGACCCCAAACTAAGGAAGTACGCCGCACCGTTCAGTAAAGTAATGGATCGGATCGGTACTCGGTATCGGCCGATACCCCTTAACCCCATCACGCTGCAGTTCTCCATCTGTGACAGGACTGCAGGGACGGGGTCTGCCGTAAGCCGGATCTGTAGAACCAGATCATCGGCATAGAGCGGCGACTTCATGTTAAAGTGATGAAGAGTCCTGAGACCTGCGGCAGGTCGACCCGACACTGCTGCTCGTTCATTGATGTAAATATTGAAGAGTGGACTCAGACCGCACCCGTCTCACTCCTCGCCCCGGTGTCTTCTTCGTGAGCGGTACGTACCGTCATCACCTGGTCTGTGACTTGGTGGAACGGGTCATTTAACCGATAAACGCGTCGCGCTAGCCGAGCGTCGCCCCGCACCGAGCCGCTGTCTGCCGTTAATTTGCATACATCCAGACGTTTGGGTAAAAAGCCAATGTGGTTTTTGCTCAAGAGCTTCTAGTCTCAGACTGCTGTTCACACAGAGGACTCCATAATAGATGTAAATTAGCTTTTTAAATTAGCATTTTAAAATGTTGATTGATGTGTACTGTCCCTGCCAAATAAATCTTAAATAAAAAAATAAATAAAAATAAATTACGGTAATCGACGACGGCACGCTCCAGAGACTTCCTCCGGCCGAGCCGTCTGGTGGCACTTGTACGTTACTACAAACTACAGTTACATTATATAACTACAAACTACAGTTACATTATATAACTACAAACTACAGTTACATTATATAACTGCAAACTACAGTTACATTATATAACTACAAACTACAG
>NW_027605193.1:49565-77065 GCF_048128805.1 Centroberyx gerrardi
TCTCTCTCTCCCCTCTACCTCTCTCTCTCTCCCTCTGCCTGTCTCTCTCCTCCCTCTGCCTGTCCCTCTCTCTCCTCTGCCTGTCTCTCTCTCCCTCTGCCTGTCTCTCTCTTCCTCCCTCTGCCTGTCTCTCTCTCCTCCCTGTCTCTCTCTCTTTCTGCCTGTCTCTCTCTCTCTCCCTCTGTCTCTCTCTCTCTCTCCCTCTCTCTCTCTCTCTCTGCCTGTCTCTCTCTCTCCCTCTGTCTCTCTCTCTCTCTCCCTCTACCTCTCTCTCTCTCCCTCTGTCTCTCTCTCTCTCTCCCTCTCTCTCTCTCTCTGCCCTGTCTCTCTCTCTCCCTCTGTCTCTCTCTCTCTCTCCTCTCTCTCTCTCTCTCTCTCTCCCTCTACCTCTCTCTCTCTCCCTCTGCCTGTCCCTCTCTCTCCCTCTGCCTGTCTCTCTCTCTTTCTGCCTGTCTCTCTCTCTCTCTGCCTGTCCCTCTCTCTCCCTCTGCCTGTCTCTCTCTCCCTCTGCCTGTCTCTCTCTCTCCCTCTGCCTGTCCCCTCTCTCTCCCTCTGCCTGTCTCTCTCTTCCTCCCTCTGCCTGTCTCTCTCTCCCTCTGCCTGTCTCTCTCTCTTTCTGCCTGTCTCTCTCTCTCCCTCTGCCTGTCTCTCTCTCTCTGCCTGTCTCTCTCTCTCCCCTCTGCCTGTCTCTCTCTCCCTCTGCCTGTCTCTCTCTCTCTGCCTGTCTCTCTCTCCCTCTGCCTGTCTCTCTCTCTGCCTGTCTCTCTCTCTCTCTCTCTCTCTCCTCTGCCTGTCCTCTCTCTCTCTCTCTCTCTCTCTCTCTCTCCTCTGCTGTCTCTCTCTCTCTCTCTCTCATCTCTCTCCAGGTATCAGGAGTTTATTGAGTCTCTTCCAGGCTGTGAGGATCAAGCAAAGCAGTTCAGAGAGGAGGTGAGTGGAGGAGGAGGAGGAGGAGGAAGATCAGTAGTAGGGAGTGGAGGAGGAGCAGGAGGAGGAGGAGGAGGAGGAGGAAGATCAGTAGTAGGGAGTGGAGGAGGAGCAGGAGGAGGAGGAGGAAGAAGAGGAAGATCAGTAGTAGGGAGTGGAGGAGGAGGAGGAGGAGGAGGAAGAAGAGGAAGATCAGTAGTAGGGAGTGGAGGAGGAGCAGAAGTAAAAGAAGGAGGAGGAGTAATAGGAGTTTAAATATTTAAGTATTAAAGATTTCAGTAACACTTTATTTGAAGGGGTGAATAATGCTGACATAACACTGTCATAACTGACATGAACATGAATTAAACTCCATGAATGTTTATGAAGTGTCATTCGGTTGATAATGACACTTTCACTGTTCCTGATGTCTCTGTCATGACAACTGGACATTAACCAAAGGGACATAACCTGTCATAAACATGTCATAAACATGTCATAAACATGTCATAAACATCTCATGACAGACACTTTATCACTTTATGATATCTTTATGAAATGTCCACATTCTCCCGCTGTACTTGAGTTCAGGGAAATCAACACAGTGATGTCAAATACGACAGTTTAATGTAATGTGAACACATACAACCAAAGGGTTTATTTGTGCTTGATAATGAAGTCTGTCATGACATGTTTATGACATGTTTATGGCATGTTTATGACATGTTTATGGCATGTTTATGGCATGTTTATGGCATGTTTATGACATGTTTATGACATGTTTATGACATGTTTATGACAGGTTATGTCCCTTTGGTAATGTCCAGTTGTCATGACAGAGACATCAGGAACAGTGAAAGTGTCATTATCAGCCGAATGACAATGACAACAGTCGTAAACATTCATAAAGTTTAATTCATGTTCATGTCAGTTGTCATGATTATGACTTCACCACTGCTGTGATCTGATTGGTTACTGCCTCTGTCCGTCTGTCTATCTCTGTCTGTCTACCTGTCTGTCTCTCTTTCTACCTGTCTGTCTGTCTGTCTGCTAGCAAATCGATGGGCGGGCCTTCCTCCTGCTCACCCAGCGGGACATCGTCAGGATCATGTCAATCAAACTAGGCCCCGCCCTCAAGATCTACAACTCCATTCTGATGTTCAAACACGCAGAGGACAAGAGCCAATCACAGGCCGGCGAGACGGACACCTGACCTGGCCGGTCCAATCACACGGCTGGAATTAATGATTGAGCCATTCCAGAAAACCCCGCCCCTCATTACAAACCCCCCCCCCACCCCCCCCACCCCTTCCTCATCATTAACCCCCCCCCCCTTACAGGAGGTGAATAGCTTTATGTTCAGGTTGATGTGTGTGTGTGTAGAACTCAACCAAACCCATGTATTTAAACACACACACACACACACACACTCTCTCAGGTAGTGTTGACTTTAGATCTCATCTGCACAGAGGAAGTGGGCGGGGCTTCAGTGGGCCAATCTAGAGCTGCTGCAGATCTCATCGCTGTGTGAAAAAACAGCCAATAACAGCAGCAGATTAAATGTTGGTAACCGCTGCGGTCTCATGTTGCCACGGTAACCGCCAGCGTCCTCTGGGCTGATGGGATCTAATTCCCGACACGTCACTTCCTGTCCGCTCTGAACATCCCACAGGAAGTCCCTCTGGTTACCACGGATACGGACCTGACTCCTCCCCTTCTGGTTACCATAGATACGGACCTGACTCCTCCCCTTCTGGTTACCATAGATAAGGACCTGACTCCTCCCCCTCTGGTTACCATAGATACGGACCTGACTCCTCCCCCTCTGGTTACCATAGATACGGACCTGACTCCTCCCCCTCTGGTTACCATAGATAAGGACCTGACTCCTCCCCCAGCCCCTCCTGTCGGTCACTTTGAGTCGGATTGTTTTTAAATGTTATTGTCTTGAGTGTGAATACAAGATACAGTTTGCAGTGAGACAGGCTGACAGCGCAGTGAGACAGGCTGAAACAGCGCAGTGAGACAGGCTGACAGCGCAGTGAGACAGGCTGACAGTGCAGTGAGACAGGCTGACAGCGCAGTGAGACAGGCTGAAACAGCGCAGTGAGACAGGCTGACAGCGCAGTGAGACAGGCTGACAGTGCAGAGAGACAGGCTGACAGCGCAGTAAGACAGGCTGAAACAGCGCAGTGAGACAGGCTGACACAGTGCAGTGAGACAGGCTGACAGTGCAGAGAGACAGGCTGACAGCGCAGTGAGACAGGCTGAAACAGCGCAGTGAGACAGGCTGATACAGTGCAGTGAGACAGGCTGACACAGGCTGACAGTGGAGTGAGACGGGCTGACACAGCGCAGTGAGACGGGCTGACAGCGCAGTGAGACAGGTTGTTTCCAGTAAAGAAGAGAAGCAGGACACATTCATGTTTTCTGGATCAGATCTGAAAAACAAAAGATGATTTTTTGTGTAAAAATTGTGAGAAAGATTCATTTGAATTCAGCGTTTTATTTAGTTTTACATGAAGATAAATATATATATGTATGTATGTATGTATGTACTGTATGTATACATATACATATATATATATATATATATATTTGTGTGTGTATATATTGCACATTAGATTGAGTACTTTTATTTGAAACTGAGTTTGAGCCTGGATGCGTTTGGTTTGTGAAGCTGCAGACGGAGCAGCAGCTTCCTGTCTGGACCGCACAGATCCAACATGGCCGTCTGTCTGGACCACACAGATCCAACATGGCCGTCTGTCTGGACCGCACAGATCCAACATGGCCGTCTGTCTGGACCGCACAGATCCAACATGGCCGTCTGTCTGGGCCGCACAGATCCAACATGGCCGTCTGTCTGGGCCGCACAGATCCAACATGGCCGTCTGTCTGGGCCGCACAGATCCAACATGGCCGTCTGTCTCGGTGTGCAGGAGGTTCGCTGTCTTCTCTGACGCTCTGAGTTGCTGTGATTTGTTCACTCTATCGGTCACATGGGGCAGCTCTGCTGAGGCAGCGACATCAGCAGAGTTCACTATCAGAGTTGCCCAACAAGTTGCACTGTCTATCATGCCCTGACATTTCCCAGAATGCACCACTGGTTTCCTGTCCTCCAGCACCTGTTTAAAACCCTGAGGTGCTCTCACCTGTCTGTTTACCTGTCTGTCTGCCTGTCTGTCTGCCTGTTTGTCTGTCTGCCTGTCTGTCTTTGTGTCTGTCTGTCTGTCTGTCTGTCTGTCTGCCTGTCTGTCTGTCTGTCTGTCTGCCTGTCTGTCTGTCTGTCTGTCTGCCTGCCTGTCTGTCTGCCTGTCTGTCTGTTTACCTGCCTGCCTGCCTGCCTGTCTGTCTGCCTGCCTGTCTGTCTGTCTGCCTGTCTGTCTGCCTGTCTGTCTGTCTGTTTGTCTGTCTGTCTGCCTGCCTGTCTGTCTGTCTGTCTGTCTGTCTGTTGGTTATTCAGCACAGTTCTTATTCTGAGATTCTATATTTATAATTTTGTTCTCTATATTGTTATAATTATTATCTATTGTTGTCTATCTCTATATTTCTATTTTGGAGCTGATGAATATTTTAGGGATTCAAACCCACAACCTGTCAGGACGCTGTCTGGGTTCACATCTCCTCCTCTTCTTCTTCTTCTTCTCTATAATGAGAACCCCACTGTCGACAGTGTGATGTCACGGTGACATCACACTGTCGACAGTGTGATGTCACGGTGACATCACACTGTCAGACGGTGTGAAACCTTTTGGTTCTCACTGGAGAATCGGATGTTTCTGGCTGTTTGAAGAACAGTTTCAGAACCGACAGAACCGACAGAACCGACCCGTGTGACGGATCGATCTGAGTCAGATGAGCGTCGGCTTTGATTTTGTTTGTGAGGAGGAACGGTGTGAAATCCGCCTCGGAGACCTGAACCCAGATCAGCTCCCTGCTGTTTGTCATGCCAGCCTGCAGGTGGCGCTCTGCTGTACAGAGTCTGTTTGTAAACCAGTTTGTACCATGAAGCCACTGTTTCTACTGAACACCGTGAAGCGGTGCTGTTCGTTCTTGAAGCTGTCAGTCACAACTAGAAACCATTGGAACAAACAGTTCCCCAGGTTGCCACGGTAACAACTCATTAACAATTTACTCTTATTTATTTTCTGTTTCTCTTTGCTGTATCCTGTTTCTATTTGCTGATGCAACAACACAATTTACTCACAGGATCAATAAAGTTTCATCTGACCTGACCTCTATTATTGTTGTTATTATTAATAGTAGTATTAATAGTAGTAACAATATTTGTAGTAGTAACAGTAGTAGTAGCAGTAGTAGTATTAGTAGTAGTAACAGTAGTAGTAACAGTAGTAGTAACACTAGTAGTAGTAACAGTAGTAGTAACAGTAGTAGTAACAGTAGTAGTAGTAGTATTAGTAGTAGTAACAGTAGTAGTTACAGTAGTAGTAGTAGTAGTAGTATTAGTAGTAGTAACACTAGTAGTAGTAACAGTAGTAGTAGTAGTAGTATTAGTAGTAGTAACACTAGTAGTAGTAACAGTAGTAGTAGTAGTATTAGTAGTAGTAACAGTAGTAACAGTAGTAGTATTAGTAGTAGTAACACTAGTAGTAGTAACAGTAGTAGTAGTAGTATTAGTAGTAGTAACAGTAGTAACAGTAGTAGTAGCAGTAGTAGTATTAGTAGTAGTAACAGTAGTAGTAGTAGTATTAGTAGTAGTAACACTAGTAGTAGTAACAGTAGTAGTAGTAGTAGTATTAGTAGTAGTAACACTAGTAGTAGTAACAGTAGTAGTAGTAGTATTAGTAGTAGTAACAGTAGTAACAGTAGTAGTAGCAGTAGTAGTATTAGTAGTAGTAACAGTAGTAATTAAAGGACAGTAAGGGTGGAGGTGGATGACCCGGGTTCAATTCCCAACTCAAATTTTCTGTATGTTTATAGTTAATCTGTATTTAATCTAGTTAATCTGTAGTTAAACTATATTGACTATGAAACTGTAGTTAATCTTTAGTTGAACTGTAGTTAATCTGTAGTTTGACTACAGTTAAACTGTTGTTAATCTGTATTTAAACTAGTTAATCTGTAGTTAATCTGTATTTAAACTAGTTAAACTGTAGTTTGACTATAGTTAAAGTGTAGTTAATAGTTAATCTGTAGTTAAACTGTAGTTATTTAATCTGTAGTTAATCTGTAGTTTGACTACAGTTAAACTGTAGTTAATAGTTAATCTGTAGTTAAACAGTTAAACTACAGTAAACTGTCTCCGGGTTTTTCAGTGATTTAAACTCTGAGTCTGTCCACAGCACCCTTGTGTGTGTGTGTGTGTGTGTGTGTGTGTGTGTGTGTGTTGGATTGGTTGATAAATGAGTTAATAAAGAGCAATTGCTGCAGAGAGAGAGAGGGAGGGGAAACCCTCTCTCTCTCTCTCTGTCTCTGTGTATCTCTCTCTATCTTTCTCTCTTTTTCTTTGTCTCTCTCTCTCTCTCTCTCGCTCTCTCTCTCTCTCTGTCTCTCTTTCTGTCTCTTTCTCTGTCTGTCTCTCTCTCTAAATCAGTTTATAGAAACAAATTATTCAGATGCTGCAGTGCTCCTCTGCTGCCGTATCCTAGCAACAGCAACATCCCAGAATCAGCATCAGCTTCTCCTACGACAACCAGACAGACAGACAGAGAGACAGTTTCTCCCCAAGGGTTTAAGAGTAGGAGCGCAGTGGGAGAGAAATACCCTCTGTCTCTCTCTCTCTCTCTCTCTCTCTCTCTCTGTCTCTCTCTCTCTCTCTCTCTCTCTCTCTCTCTCTCTGTCTCTCTCTCTCTCTCTCTCTCTCTCTCTCTCTCTCTCTGTCTCTCTCTCTCTCTGCAGGCTCATTCCTGCTGTAGAAGAAGAAGGAGGAGGTTCATTTACGGAGATCTATCAGTGAGGAGGAGAGAAGAAGAGAGCCATGGATTTAAAGGCAGCTCTACCAGTGAGCGAGGAGAGAGTTGGAGGCAAGGTAAGACAACAGGACAGACAATCTATTCTATTCTATTCTATTCTATTCCAGGAACAGCCTTCATGCTCTCTGTATGAACGTGTGCATGTTGTTGTTATTGATCAGTATTGATTGTATTGATCGCTGTGAAACAGCGCTGTTCCTCCACTCTGAATGGAGTTGGACTGACAGGGAACCACTGATCTGATCAATCATTTAGGTGTTGATTTATTGATCTGGATCAATCATTTGGATGTTGATTTATTGATCTGAAATAATCATTTAGATGTTGATAGAATAGAATAGAATAGAATAGAAACAAAGAATAGAGACAGTAGAAACTACACATCTCTCAGAATCATTCGACCCAAAATAGAAACAAGACAATTAGATCTTTATTCATGTAAGTGTTAAGAATATCGTTACTGTAACTATTAGTTATAGTGTTAGCAATTAACAGTAGTTACTATTAATAGTAGTATTAATGTTGGTAATAGTATAATTAGTAGTATTAGTAGTAGTTGTGGTAATAATATTGTTAGTAGTATTATTAGTGGTAGTCTGACAGGAAGTTGGACTCCAGGCTCCGCCCCTCCACTTCCTGCTGTTTTCATCACTGTCTGTCTGTAAATAAAACTTTAGCAGCCGCAGCCGGTTTCATCCTGACCGAATGTTAACAACGCTCTGCTGGAAGAACACAGGGTCGAATCAAAGCTCCTGATTGGACGGTCTGGATCAGTTCAGTCCGGTGTGGTGAAGTTCTAGTATATGGTTTGGTTTAGTTTGGTCTGGTTGTGACAAACCAGGCAGGTTTGAACCCAAAAGCAGACACACGGAGGTAAACTGGTGTTGTAAAACACAGTTTGCAGGCAGGGGTGATACAGGCAACCAAACAGACGAGGGTCAGGCAAGGCAGGGATCAAAACACAGGTGAGACTGGCAAAGGACATGAACACGCAAGAGCTTGGGCATAAGGTACCAATGGACTGTCATGGACAGGCTTCACCTTGGAAACATGGAAGGTAGGATGGAGGACTGCACTGCAGGACCTGGGATCGGACTCAGAGTCAGGAACATACATGCGATCAGCCGGCAGTCGTCCGGACAGGGTTGTTGCTGCTGGGCCTCTCACGAGCCTCTCCACCTCCCAAGTGACAGCTGCAACAAGACAAGAAGGGGGCAGTATAGGCTCTGGATCACTGACCTCTTCATCAGATCCAAACTGGCAAGATAGTAAACTATCATGAAAAGCAAAGTGATTCTACTGATCTGTAAACATGTCGCCCTGCGAACAGCACTTCTTCTGTCTGTTAATTCAATAGTAGCCTAACAGTTTCCTTTATTACTTGTCATTTTCATTTGAATGCAGTACTTTTGTCCATATCGGAATCCTGTAGGAATGGTGACTCCCTGTTTCCAGAGAGCTGATTGGTCAGGAGGCGGGTCTTTCATACGTTTTTATCTGATAGCCTGAACTGAACCTGCTCCGGAGCAGGTTAGCCGTGCAGCATAAGTTACCATGGTGATCTACCCCAGTTAAAAGTGAACCACTTATGTGAGACCGAAAAGCCAGGGTTAAACCCAAAGTTAGCTCGCTAACACACTAATCTCGCTTCGGGGGACAGGCCTCAGGGGAATCTGTGAGTCTTCTAAAATAAACATCTCAATAACCACATTGTGGTTGCCAGACAATAGCAGCTTCACAGGAACGGTTTTATGGGTTACCTCTTTAAGTAATCGACCATCCAGACCACTGGCTGTTCTCGGTTCTAGCAGTGAAATAGTCTTTATACCAAGTTGATGGGCCACACCCGCATCAAGGGTTAGGTTTAGTCTTTGTGCTGCCTCTCTGCCTACAACAGGGTCAAAAATCCTCTTCATCTCAGCAATGAATCGAGCAAGACTGGTACATACCGGAGACTGTTTCTCCCACTCTGCTGAAGCCCATTCCCATGCTCTTCCCTTCAGCAGGGAGATGATATAGGCTATTCGGGACCGCTCCGTAGGCAGGGTGGATGGTTGCAATTCAAAAATCAGGGAACACGGCAAAGAAATTGCGGAACCCTCCTGGATCCCCCCCATAGCGCTCTGGTGGTGAAAGTCGAGACTCATGGGAAACAGGATGTTCCCGAACTCTGGGAGAAGGAGCAGCAGGAGCAACTGGAGCTGCTGGTGACGCCTGAGGGACCGTAGAGAGAAACTGGAGACGGTTAACGATGTCCGAAAGAGTCTGGTCCAGGTGGACCGATAAGCCTTGGAGTCCCTCTGTGACCCGGGCCAAGCGTTGCTCATGCCGGTTGAGCTTGGACTCTTGAGCGATGATGGCAGCATGAAACTGATTGGTATCTGCTGGGTCCATGCTGGCCAGACTGTACTGTGACAAATCAGGCAGGTTTGAACCCAAAAGCAGGCAAATGGAGGCAAACTGGTGTTGTAAAGCACAGTTTGCAGGCAGGGGTGATACAGGCAACCAAACAGACGAGGGTCAGGCAAGGCAGGGATCAAAACACAGGTAAGACCGGCAGAGAACATGAACGTGCAAGAGCTTGGGCACAAGGCGCACAAGACAATTTGGCAGAGACAAGAGGGAAAGAGACTGGTATAGATACTGCTAAGGTAATTGGCAGAACAATGAACAGCTGATGCGTGGCATAACTGGAAACACCTGTGCTGGAAAGGGAGCTGGTGGAGGACACTGGGGACACCAAGTGGACAAATCTATAGTAAACAGCTCTTATTCAGTAAGTTAATACTGTTTGTCTTAAATACATTTTGACCTAGCATGTCTTGGATACAATTGGAGACAACTCCATATGCAATGGCTAAGTATTAACTTACTGAATAAGAGGTGTTTGCTATTTGATAGATTTGGATTTGAGGAGTCATTGGGGAGGAGCTTGGTGAAACATGGCCCCGCCCAGCTGTCTGACAGACAGACGGGGGACAATTTTACAAATTTACGAGCAAATGTTTGGGACTGCTGCCTTATGCTAATCTTATTGGATGATAATGATATTTCTATTTTGAGGGTTAGGGTTAGGGTTTTGACTGTAGAATTATAGCAAACTGACTGTAGAATAATCATACATAATAAATATCTGCAGTGTTATTCAAACTGTCATCACCTTCACCTGGACCCATCAGATTTATTGCTCTGATTGACCTGAAGGAGGCGCTGCAGCGTTTAACTGTCTGTCACTCACAAGCCCCTCTCCCCTCTGCAGTCTGTGCTGAATGTCTCAGCAGGTTTCAGTAAATCAGTTCTCCAGTTTCTCTGCTCCAGTTGTAACGTTCCAGTAAAGTTGTGTATGGAGCGTCTGTGTGAACGATGACAGAACGTTAACGGCAGAACGGCAGAACGGCAGAACGTTAGCAGCAGAACGTTCGGACGCTCTGCTGTCCAACCACAGGAGGAAACACAAACCACCAGACGACCGGCTGCAGCTTCACTTCAGAGGGGCCTGGAGCCGGACAGACGGAGAGATCAGAGAGATCCTGGAGCCGGACAGACGGAGAGATCAGAGAGATCCTGGAGCCGGACAGACGGAGAGATCAGAGAGATCCTGGAGTCAGGCGGACGGAGAGATCAGAGAGATCCTGGAGCCGGACAGACGGAGAGATCAGAGAGATCCTGAAGCCGGACAGACGGAGAGATCAGAGAGATCCTGAAGCCGGACAGACGGAGAGATCAGCCGCCGAGTTTCAAACTGCAGAGAATCTGAAGGTGAAAGGTCATTTCAGGGAACAACAGAGGAATTAGTATTTAGTAATAGTATTTACAGTGTTGTGTGAATGGCAGCGTTACGTTAAAAAAGCAGAAAGGCAACAACAGAAACTGAAGCTTTTACTGGAAAAACAGCAATTTTACAGGTTGTGTGGAAAGGGGCCAACGTATCTCACATGCTGCAGATCAGATTTGATTAAACTTGAGGGAACAATGCATGTGTCTTCTGCTGTGACCTTCTGCTAATGAACTGAATCCTTTCTGTCTGTCTGTCTGTCTGAAAGTGAAAGGGGATCATAATTCATTTAAAACACACACAGGTCTTGCAGACATCCTTCACAGTCGACTCTCAGTCAGACTGATAAATTGATCCCAGAGAGAGAGAGAGAGAGAGAGAGAGATCTTGTTACATGCTTTGGCAATATTGTTTGTTTGTGAACTGTCATGCCAATAAAGCACCTTGAATTGAAATTGAGAGAGGCAGAGAGAGAGAAAGAGAAAGTGAGAGAGGCAGAGAGAGAGAAAGAGAAAGTGAGAGAGGTAGAGAGAAAGAGAAAGTGAGAGAGGCAGAGAGAGAGAAAGAGAAAGTGAGAGAGGCAGAGAGAGAAAGAGATAGGCAGAGAAAGAGAAAAGGGAGGCAGAGAGAGAGAGAGGCAGAGAGAGAGAGTGAGAGAGAAAGAGAGAGAGAGGCAGAAAGATGTATGAAAGAGTAGGAGGAGACCCCCCAGGGGGTCACAAGGTAATAAAAAAACATATTTCTACTATACACATATATTATTATTGCATTTTTTTTGTAATCTTTCTCTAATTTTTGCTTTTTTTGTGAACTACCGAAGAGTTTAAGCCTCTCAGACATAGACATCGCTTCGTTTTAAGAGCTCCTCCTCTGTCCCGCAGCTCCTCCTCTGTCCCGCAGCTCCTCCTCTGTCCCGCAGCTCCTCTGTCCTGCATCTCCTCCTCTGTCCTGCATCTCCTCCTCTGTCCTGTAGCTCCTCCTCTGTTCTGCAGCTCCTCCTCTGCCCTGCAGCTCCTCCTCTGTCCTGCAGCTCCTCTGTCCTGCATCTCCTCCTCTGTCCTGTATCTCCTCCTCTGTCCTGCAGCTCCTCCTCTGTTCTGCAGCTCCTCCTCTGCCCTGCAGCTTCTCCTCTGTCCTGCAGCTCCTCCTCTCTCCTGCAGCTCCTCCTCTGTCCTGCAGCTCCTCTGTCCTGCATCTCCTCCTCTGTCCTGCATCTCCTCCTCTCTCTTGTAGCTCCTCCTCTGTCCTCCTCTGTCCTGCAGCTCTTCCTCTGTCCTGTAGCTCCTCCTCTGTCCTGCAGCTCCTCCTCTCTCCTGCAGCTCCTCCTCTGTCCTGCAGTTCCTCTGTCCTGCAGCTCCTCCTCTGTCCTGCATCTCCTCCTCTCTCCTGCAGCTCCTCCTCTGTCCTGCAGTTCCTCTGTCCTGCAGCTCCTCCTCTGTCCTGCATCTCCTCCTCTGTCCTGTAGCTCCTCCTCTGTTCTGCAGCTCCTCCTCTGCCCTGCAGCTTCTCCTCTGTCCTGCAGCTCCTCCTCTCTCCTGCAGCTCCTCCTCTGTCCTGCAGCTCCTCTGTCCTGCATCTCCTCCTCTGTCCTGTAGCTCCTCCTCTGTCCTGCAGCTCCTCCTCTCTCCTGCAGCTCCTCCTCTGTCCTGCAGTTCCTCTGTCCTGCATCTCCTCCTCTGTCCTGCAGCTCCTCCTCTCTCCTGCAGCTCCTCCTCTGTCCTGCAGTTCCTCTGTCCTGCAGCTCCTCCTCTGTCCTGCATCTCCTCCTCTCTCCTGCAGCTCCTCCTCTGTCCTGCAGTTCCTCTGTCCTGCAGCTCCTCCTCTGTCCTGCATCTCCTCCTCTGTCCTGTAGCTCCTCCTCTGTTCTGCAGCTCCTCCTCTGCCCTGCAGCTTCTCCTCTGTCCTGCAGCTCCTCCTCTCTCCTGCAGCTCCTCCTCTGTCCTGCAGCTCCTCTGTCCTGCATCTCCTCCTCTGTCCTGTATCTCCTCCTCTCTCCTGCAGCTCCTCCTCTGTCCTGCAGCTCCTCTGTCCTGCATCTCCTCCTCTGTCCTGCATCTCCTTCTCTCTCTTGTAGCTCCTCCTCTGTCCTCCTCTGTCCTGCAGCTCTTCCTCTGTCCTGTAGCTCCTCCTCTGTCCTGCAGCTCCTCCTCTGTCCTGCAGCTCCTCCTCTCTCCTGCAGCTCCTCCTCTGTCCTGCAGTTCCTCTGTCCTGCAGCTCCTCCTCTGTCCTGCATCTCCTCCTCTGTCCTGCAGCTCCTCCTCTGTCCTGCAGTTCCTCTGTCCTGCATCTCCTCCTCTGTCCTGCATCTCCTCCTCTGTCCTGCATCTCCTCCTCTGTCCTGCATCTCCTCCTCTCTCTTGTAGCTCCTCCTCTGTCCTCCTCTGTCCTGTAGCTCCTCCTCTGTCCTGCAGCTCTTCCTCTGTCCTGTAGCTCCTCCTCTGTCCTGTAGCTCCTCCTCTGTCCTGCAGTTCCTCTGTCCTGCAGCTCCTCCTCTGTCCTGCATCTCCTCCTCTGTCCTGCAGCTCCTCCTCTGTCCTGCAGTTCCTCTGTCCTGCATCTCCTCCTCTGTCCTGCATCTCCTCCTCTCTCTTGTAGCTCCTCCTCTGTCCTCCTCTGTCCTGCAGCTCCTCCTCTGTCCTCCTCTGTCCTGCAGCTCTTCCTCTGTCCTGTAGCTCCTCCTCTGTCCTGCATCTCCTCCTCTGTCCTGCAGCTCCTCCTCTGTCCTGCAGCTCCTCTACTGTCCTGCATCTCCTCCTCTGTCCTGCATCTCCTCCTCTGTCCTGCAGCTCCTCCTCTGTCCTGCAGCTCCTCTACTGTCCTGCAGCTCCTCCTCTGTCCTCCTCTGTCCTGCAGCTCCTCTGTCCTGCATCTCCTCCTCTCTCTTGTAGCTCCTCCTCTGTCCTGCAGCTCCTCCTCTGTCCTGCATCTCCTCCTCTCTCTTGTAGCTCCTCCTCTGTCCTGCATCTCCTCTCTCCTGCATCTCCTCCTCTCTCTTGTAGCTCCTCCTCTGTCCTCCTCTGTCCTCTAGCTCCTCCTCTGTCCTTCAGCTCCTCCTCTGTCCTCCAGCTCTTCCTCTGTCCTGCATCTCCTCCTCTCTCCTGCAGCTCCTCCTCTGTCCTTCATCTCCTCCTCTCTCCTGTAGCTCCTCCTCTGTCCTCCTCTGTCCTGCAGCTCCTCCTCTGTCCTCCAGCTCCCTCTCTGTCCTCCAGCTCCTCCTCTGTCCTGCAGCTCCTCCTCTGTCCTGTAGCTCCTCCTCTGTCCTGCAGCTCCTCCTCTGTCCTCCAGCTCCTCCTCTGTCCTGAAGCTCCTCCTCTGTCCTCTAGCTCCTCCTCTGTCCTGCAGCTTCTCCTCTGTCCTCCTCTGTCCTGCAGCTCCTCCTCTGCCCTGCAGCTCCTCCTCTGTCCTGCGTCTCCTCCTCTGTCCTGCAGTTCCTCCTCTGTCCTGCAGTTCCTCCTCTGTCCTGCATCTCCTCCTCTCTCTTGTAGCTCCTCCTCGGTCCTCCTCTGTCCTGCATCTCCTCTGTCCTGCAGCTCCTCCTCTGTCCTGCATCTCCCCCTCTCTCTTGTAGCTCCTCCTTTGTCCTCCTCTGTCCTGTAGCCCCTCCTCTGTCCTGCAGCTCCTCCTCTGTCCTGCAGCTCCTCCTCTCTCTTGTAGCTCCTCCTTTGTCCTCCTCTGTCCTGTAGCCCCTCCTCTGTCCTGTAGCTCCTCCTCTGTCCTGCAGCTCCTCCTCTGTCCTCCTCTGTCCTGCAGCTCCTCCTCCATCCTCCAGCTCCTCCTTTGTCCTCCAGCTCCTCCTCTGTCCTGCAGCTCTTCCTCTGTCCCGCAGCTCCTCCTCTGTCCTCCTCTGTCCTGCAGCTCCTCCTCTGTCCTCTGTCCTGCAGCTCCTCCTCTGTCCTCCTCTGTTCTGCAGCTCCTCCTCTGTCCTGCAGCTCCTCCTCTGTCCTGTAGCTTCTGTCCTGTAGCTCCTCCTCTGTCCTGCAGCTTCTGTCCTGTAGCTCCTCCTCTGTCCTGCAGCTCCTCCTCTGTCCTCCAGCTCCTCCTCTGTCCTGCAGCTCCTCCTCTGTCCTGCAGCTCCTCCTCTGTCCTCCAGCTCCTCCTCTGTTCTGCAGCTCCTCCTCTGTCCTGCAGCTCCTCCTCTGTCCTCCAGCTCCTCCTCTGTCCTGCAGCTCCTCCTCTGTCCTCCTCTGTCCTGCAGCTCCTCCTCTGTCCTCCAGCTCCTCCTCTGTCCTGCAGCTCCTCCTCTGTCCTCCTCTGTCCTGCAGCTCCTCCTTTGTCCTGCAGCTCCTCCTCTGTCCTCCTCTGTCCTGCAGCTCCTCCTCTGTCCTCCAGCTCCTCCTCTGTCCTGTAGCTCCTCCTCTGTCCTGCAGCTCCTCCTCTGTCCTCCAGCTCCTCCTCTGTCCTGCAGCTCCTCCTCTGTCCTCCAGCTCCTCCTCTGTCCTGTAGCTCCTCCTCTGTCCTGCAGCTCCTCCTCTGTCCTCCTCTGTCCTGCAGCTCCTCCTCTGTCCTCCAGCTCCTCCTCTGTCCTGCAGCTCCTCCTCTGTCCTCCTCTGTCCTGCAGCTCCTCCTCTGTCCTGCAGCTCCTCCTCTGTCCTGCAGCTCCTCCTCTGTCCTGCAGCTCGTCCTCTGTCCTGCAGCTCCTCCTCTGTCCTGTAGCTCCTCCTCTGTCCTGCAGCTCCTCCTCTGTCCTGCAGCTCCTCCTCTGTCCTTCAGCTCCTCCTCTGTCCTGTAGCTTCTGTCCTGTAGCTCCTCCTCTGTCCTGCAGCTCCTCCTCTGTCCTCCTCTGTCCTGCAGCTCCTCCTCTGTCCTCCAGCTCCTCCTCTGTCCTGCAGCTCCTCCTCTGTCCTCCAGCTCCTCCTCTGTCCTGCAGCTCCTCCTCTGTCCTCCTCTGTCCTGCAGCTCCTCCTCTGTCCTCCAGCTCCTCCTCTGTCCTGTAGCTCCTCCTCTGTCCTGTAGCTCCTCCTCTGTCCTGCAGCTCCTCCTCTGTCCTGTAGCTCCTCCTCTGTCCTGCAGCTCCTCCTCTGTCCTGCAGCTCGTCCTCTGTCCTGTAGCTCCTCCTCTGTCCTGCAGCTCCTCCTCTGTCCTGCAGCTCCTCCTCTGTCCTGCAGCTCCTCCTCTGTCCTGTAGCTTCTGTCCTGTAGCTCCTCCTCTGTCCTGTAGCTTCTGTCCTGCAGCTCCTCCTCTGTCCTGTAGCTTCTGTCCTGTAGCTCCTCCTCTGTCCTGTAGCTTCTGTCCTGTAGCTCCTCCTCTGTCCTGCAGCTCCTCCTCTGTCCTCCAGCTCCTCCTCTGTCCTGCAGCTCCTCCTCTGTCCTCCTCTGTCCTGCAGCTCCTCCTCTGTCCTCCAGCTCCTCCTCTGTCCTGTAGCTCCTCCTCTGTCCTGTAGCTCCTCCTCTGTCCTGCAGCTCCTCCTCTGTCCTGTAGCTCCTCCTCTGTCCTGCAGCTCCTCCTCTGTCCTGCAGCTCGTCCTCTGTCCTGTAGCTCCTCCTCTGTCCTGCAGCTCCTCCTCTGTCCTGCAGCTCCTCCTCTGTCCTGCAGCTCCTCCTCTGTCCTGTAGCTTCTGTCCTGTAGCTCCTCCTCTGTCCTGTAGCTTCTGTCCTGCAGCTCCTCCTCTGTCCTGTAGCTTCTGTCCTGTAGCTCCTCCTCTGTCCTGTAGCTTCTGTCCTGTAGCTCCTCCTCTGTCCTGCAGCTCCTCCTCTGTCCTGTAGCTCCTCCTCTATCCTGTAGCTCCTCCTCTGTCCTGCAGGAGGCGCTGCAGCTGCAGAATTTGTAAACTGTTGCTGTAAAGACAACCGGATGTTTCTGTTTCCTCCGGCCAAAGAGCCGTAAAAGACAAACCTTTCCTCCTGAAATCTAAAGTAAATCTAGGCTGACTCCGCCATGTTGGTTTCTGTTTGGCTCCTCCCCCTGCGCAGGAATAATTAGATCTGACAACCAGAACACATAAACACCAGGTGGAAGTGCAGAGGGCATGATGGGATTGTTCTTTATCCGGACAGCAGATCTGGATTCAGCTCATGTTTCATCACCAGGTGTAAATGGGCTGTTTGTCTTCCCTAGATCTCGTTTCCTTTCCTCCTTCACTACCTTCACTTCACTCTAGGAAGCACAGCAGATCTGTATACTGCAGGGATTGTGACAGTAAACTCTCTCTGTCTCTCTCTCTCTCTCTCTCTCTCTCTCTCTCTCTCTCTCAGGTATCTGACTGACTCAGTGAGGTGGCAGTGGGCGGGGCCTAGCCTGCCGAGCCGTCTGATTGGTCATTGGTGATGATTGCGACAGGCGGCCTCCTGCGGATCAACGCCCGGCGGCAGGACTCGCTCCGCTCCAAAACACGCAACACACACACACACAAGAGGAAGGCCAAGAAGAAGAGGTACACACACACACACACACACACACACACACACACTCACCTGTATATAAGGAGTGCCATAGAGTCTAACTAACTCTCTATTGGTAGTTTGTTTCCAACACATTTCTGATTGAAATCAATAAACAGTGGAAGCAGTCAGAAACTTGTTCCAGCCTCATTTGTCAAAATATCAAACTGAAACATCATGAATTATCATTTAGAAATCTAATTTTTATGTAGCACAGTACTTAAATATTTCCATCTCTCTATTTTCACTCCAGTCTTGCAGCAGCTGCAGATGAAACCAGCAGCGTCCCGACTGAAGTTCTGCTGTCAGATCACAAAGATCACAAAACAAGACGAATACTGACACTGTTTGATTTGGGCTAAACCAAACCTTTAGTAGATCCACACCTTTAGTAGATCCACACCTTTAGTAGATCCAAACCTTTAGATCCAAACCTTTAGTAGATCCACACCTTTAGTCGATCCAAACCTTTAGATCCAAACCTTTAGATCCACACCTTTAGATCCAAACCTTTAGTAGATCCAAACCTTTAGATCCAAACCTTTAGTAGATCCAAACCTTTAGATCCAAACCTTTAGATCAAAACCTTTAGATCCACACCTTTAGATCCAAACCTTTAGATCCAAACCTTTAGATCCACACCTTTAGATCCAAACCTTTAGTAGATCCAAACCTTTAGATCCAAACCTTTAGATCTAAACCTTTAGATCCACACCTTTAGTAGATCCAAACCTTTAGATCCAAACCTTTAGTAGATCCAAACCTTTAGATCCAAACCTTTAGTAGATCCAAACCTTTAGATCAAAACCTTTAGATCCAAACCTTTAGATCCAAACCTTTAGTAGATCCAAACCTTTAGATCCAAACCTTTAGATCCAAACCTTTAGTAGATCCAAACCTTTAGATCCAAACCTTTAGTAGATCCAAACCTTTAGATCCAAACCTTTAGTAGATCCAAACCTTTAGATCCAAACCTTTAGTAGATCCAAACCTTTAGATCCAAACCTTTAGTAGATCCAAACCTTTTGATCCAAACCTTTAGTAGATCCAAACCTTTAGATCCAAACCTTTAGTAGATCCAAACCTTTAGATCTAAACCTCTCTCTCTCTCTCTCTCTCTCTCTCTCTCTCTCTCTCTCTCTCTCTCTCTCTCTCTCTCTCTCTCTCTCTCTCTCTCTCTCTCTCTCTCTCTCTCCCCTACAGGAGGAATGAGGTAGTGGTGGTGAAGGGGAAGTTGAAGTTGTGTTCAGTCTCTGGTCTGGTTGCGGCGCTTGGCATCATGGTCCTGCTGGTGGGCGTGGTCATGGCGGCTCTGGGCTACTGGCCTCGAAACGGCCTGTTCTTCACCGGCCGGCCACAGGAGGGTGCCGCGCTGCCGGCTGTGTCGACTAGTACTGATACTGATACTGCGTCTGATACTGATACTGCGTCTGATACTGCGTCTGATACTGATACTGCGTCTGATACTGATACTGCGTCTGATACTGCGTCTGATACTGCGTCTGATACTGATACTGCGTCTGATACTGATACTGCGTCTGATACTGCGTCTGATACTGCGTCTGCTGAGGTGAGCTGCTAACAGGTTTTACCATACTGGTTCACCTGGTTATCAAGATGTTTTGTTGAACGCACCTCTCACTCCTTCCAGATAAGAAAGACAGGAGAGGAGACTGGAGGAGGAAGAGGAGGAGGAGGAGGAAGAGGAGGGAGCGCTGGTTTTAACGGGACAGAGAGCGTTAACGGGACAAGCCTCCAACTTCCACGAGGATTCCTGGAGGAATTCCTGGATAGGTACACACACACGCACACACACACACACACACACACACACACACACACACACAGCCTGTGCTGCCACATACAACTGAAGAACTATTAGTACAATAAGGTTTTAACTTCATGAGGAGAGTGTTCCTGACTGAATGAAGCGTCACCCAAAAGTTGATGAGTATCTGAATTTGTTGTTGCTGTCATTACAGATATTTATATCTCTGATGTTAGCTGTGGGACACAGGCTTCAGTTTGGTCACCTGATCAATAATCATCCAGCCAAGCTGGACCAGGCTCATATAACTGAAGGTTCCACTGTTCCACAGCGGTTCCTTTAGGTTCTGTCTCGAGGAAACGGAACGTCTCAGCTCCTGTTCTGAGGCTCAGTCTGCTGCTTGTTCTCCAGCAGAGAGACATGAAGCAGATCTGTTCCAAAAACTTATTACTATGTCAGATAAACATATTAATATACATGAGCTGTCCTGACTGAAGGGAAAATTCACATATTGATATAATAATTAATAATATTATTAAAAATTAATAATCTCTCTCTCTCTCTCTCTCTCTCAGGTATCTGTATTCTGATAGGCTGAAGGTCTTTGGTCCTCTCATCATGGGAATCGGTATTTTCCTCTTCATCTGTGCGAACGCCGTTCTGCATGAGAATCGCGACAGAAAGACCAAAGTCATCAACCTGCGAGACATTTATTCCACCGTCATCGACCTGCACAGCCTCCGCAAGCCGGCCGCCGGCCGCCGCCCGTCAGCCAATCCCCTCAACGGCCTCGTTAACTACGTCCAATCAAAGAGCCTGGAGGCCAAACCCAGGACGCCGTACGCAGCGTCACTATTGGCTAAGAGGGGAGGAGGAGGAGGAGGGGAGGAGGAAGGAGGGGGGAAGGGGCTGTTGTCAAGGCAACTGTCTCTAAGCAGCAGTAGGAGTAGAGGAGGAGGAGAGAGAGACGCAGTGTTCAGTATCTACCAGGAGCACAGAGACGCTCCTCCTCTCTCCTCCTCCTCCTCCTCCTCCTCCTCCTCCCACCTCCCTCTACACCTCCCTCCCTCCAGCCACAGACTCTCTCTCCCCCCCTGTTCCAGTCCCACCACTGAATTCACCTGTTGGACCTCCAGGCAGAAGGAGGCGCTGAACTCCTTCACCTTGCCGCTCCCCAGAGCCAGAGCCTCGCCCGGCCGCCCGCGGCCTCCTCCCCCGCAGAGGAGGCACTCCGCCCGGGCAGGAGCCGGCCGAGGCTGGGGGGGAGCCGGAGGAGGTGGGGAGGAGGGAGGAGCAGAGAGACAGGAGGAGAGACAGGAGGAGGTGTCTCCTCTCTCCTCCTCCCAGAAGTCCCTGATGGTTTCTCCTAACCTTCCCAGATCTTTCCGTAAAAACTCGACGGAAGCTTCTCGCAGTTCCTCCAGCCTCCACAGGGGGACGCCAGGAGGGTCCCAGGCGCTGCTCCTCCTCTCCTCCTCCTCCCTCACCCCCTCTCACCTGTCCCTCTCCTCCCTCTCCCACCTCCTCTCCTCCTCCTCCCCCACCCCCCCGCTCCAGATGCCGGTGGATCGCTCCAGGAGGCGGAGCTGCCCGGCCGGCGGCACGGCGGGATACACCAAATTAGGCGGGGAGTCGTTCGAGTCGTCAGAGGCCATGCCTGAGGCGGTGATTTCCTGTCATGTGACATCAGAGGGCGGGGGTCAGAGGTCAGGGGGGAGGAAGGAGGGCGGGGAGGAAGTGACATCACAGCGTAAGTATTCCAACAAGGAGAAGCTGAGGATGATTTCACAGACGGACGCTGGTCTGCAGCAGGAGAGAGAGGAGGAGGAGGAGGGGTGAGGAAGAATCAGAGTTTCCCTCCAAAATCAGATCGCCACAGCGACTGGCCGAATGATTGACAGCACAACGTTAAACCAAATGAGACTTTTTAAAGGACAGTAGGGAACTTAATGCTGCGTTCATGTCATCTCGGATTTTCCATAAATACGAGCTGCCAGCTGGGAGAAGCCGCTCCCGTCCGCCCCCTGGTGCCGATCGCCAGTCGGATTTCTCCCACTTGACATCACAAACTGCTGAAGTGTGTCGACACAGACGGTGAACATGATGTCATAATAACATCAAAATGATCAGTTATATTCACACTAATACAATCGACTGCTTTTACGAAACGTGAGCAACATCAGCTACAGTTCAGTTATGGTCGATTTTAAAGTAACTTGTAAATGAAACCAATAAACCTTACAATCGCCATCTTGGATTTGGGCGTTCCAATGAGTTAAACATGTTAAGTTGTAGCAACAAGATGTCTTCCTCTAATATGAACATATCTGTGTTGACTAAATGATTGACAGCACAACATTAAACCAAATGATGGTTCTTTTAAAGAAATGTTCTCCATCCTGGCTCATGAAGGTCCAACAGTCTGCAGGTTTTCACTCCAACCAAACGCTACAGCAGCTGGTTTCACTAACTGGTTCCTCCTCCGTCTGGGTGAAGGACGTTAATCAGTGAAATCAGCTGCTGTAGTGATTGATCGGTTCATTGGAAACCTGCAGACTGTTGGAGACTGGCTGAAAGGATAGCAGGTGACCAAAGTCCTTGGTTAACAAAATAAAAGTGCATAAGTAAAGCACATTCTGTTCCAGCTAGGTGTCATCTTGAGACCTTTGATGACATAATTGTTCTGTTTTCTGAGAATTTAATCACATGTTTTTGAAATACCAACTTACAAGTTTCAAGTTGCACAATATTTTCAAAATGGATATACAGTATATTGTTTTTGAATAAAACCCTTCCAACACTAATATATTAATAACTTCCCCTTGATAATAGCATTAAAACATCTAAATGTTGGCCAGTCCTGCTCCTGTTCCCACAGAGGGAAGCTGGTCCATGTTCACACTCTGACAGGAAGATATTGATCCTGGCTTCAGTCCAGATCTGACCAGGTGATCTAGGAACTGAAGCTGATTCTACTGGGGACCTCATTGGATAAGAGGGTCAGAAATTACTGGGATGTAAAATGGAAAAATAAGAAATAGAGGGGGAGGAGGAGGAGGAGGAGGAGGAGGAGGAGCAGCAGAAGAGGAGTTGGAGGGAAAGGAGGAGGGAGGAACAAAGCTGAGGAAAGGACGAAGGGAAGGAGCAGACACTGAAGGTTTAGTCCAGAACAACTGATGTTTCTTCCAGATCTGGTCTGGTCCTTCCTGTCTAAACACACCAGATCTGGTCCAGGTTTAGGCCAGTCAAGCGTATTGAATAAAATTAATTGTTTTATTATATTTAACAGAATAATTATTCTATCATGATTAAACTGTGCACAAGAGGCACTAAAGGCCATGGACAACAGCAGGGAAATCCCCACACTGCGTATGTTTACATGCACTGCAGTACTCTTAAAGGACAAGTTCCTCTATATAATTCCTCTCTTCATCCTGGAGTTCGTAGACCCACAGACAGTATTGTCTGTAGCTGTTGGACCCACAGACAGTATTGTCTCTCCGCGGCCCGGACAGCAGCAGCACCGCACCGCTTCCACTCAGCGGTCTGTGCTGCGGCAGAGAAAAATAGTTCTGAGATATTTTGCCAAACAGTTTGGACTCATTGTTGCAGCAAGAGACAGCGGAGCTCGCTGCTTCAACTGACAGCTGACTGGAGACAATACTGTCTGTGGGTCCAACAGCTACAGACAATACTGTCTGTGGGTCCAACAACTGCAGGGATGGAACTCTTTATATAGAGGAACAAAATCACTGAACTTGAGACAATCTGAAGATATGAAGCAGCTTGTTAACATTGTGACGGTGTGTTCAAACACACAGGTACAAGTCTATAGATGCGTCTGAATGTTAAAACAACAGCAGGTTGATTTGAAGAGAAGGTTGAAAACATTTAAACCTGAATTAATGCAAACTGGCTTTTTTCATTTCATTTCAACTTGGAAATGTAACACGAGCAATACAGTCTGTCTGATGTTCTCTGCTGTTAAAGAGCCTGCTGGTCTTCCCTGCAGAATTGTATATTATGTTAACGTTGTGGTGGGTGAGACGAGGCAGCAGCCCGTCTGTCTGCTTTGACTGAATGTTCAGTTTATTTCGCACAAAACATTTTTCAATCATCGTATTTTGATAGATAATTGTTCTGAGGTGGGCTACATGAAAGTTACAGTAGGGTCTTAACAGATCTCTGCCTTACAGTTTGTTTAGCTGTGCATGCTTCAGCCCAGACAGAGGGAAGGAAACAGCACAGCAACTGACAGACCAGGAAACACTGTGGCTTTGCTTTGACTCACAGCACAACACACTGCTTAAAGGTTTTCACAGCTGAACAGCTGATGCAGCTGGATGTCTGGGTGTTGGGTGTCTGGGTGCAGGGTGTCTGGGTGCAGGGTGTCTGGATGCTGGGTGTCTGGGTGCAGGGTGTCTGGGTGCAGGGTGTCTGGGTGTAAGGTGTCTGAGTGCAGGGTGTCTGGTTGCAGGGTGTCTGGATGTTGGGTCTGTGGGTGCAGGGTGTCTGGGTGCAGGGTGTCTGGATGCTGGGTGTCTGGATGCTGGGTGTCTGGGTGCAGGGTGTCTGGGTGTAAGGTGTCTGAGTGCAGGGTGTCTGGTTGCAGGGTGTCTGGATGTTGGGTGTGTGGGCAGGGTGTCTGGGTGTCTTGGTGTTGGGTGTCTGGGTGTCTGGGTGCAGGGTATCTTGGTGTTGGGTGTCTGGGTGTCTGGGTGCAGGGTATCTTGGTGTTGGGTGTCTGGGTGCAGGGTGTCTGGGTGCATGGTGCTAGGTGTCTGGGTGCAGGGTGTCTGGGTGCAGGGTGTCTGGGTGTTGGGTGTCTGGGTGCAGGGTGTCTGGGTGTAGGGTGTCTGAGTGCAGGGTGTCTGGGTGCAGGGTGTCTGGGTGTCTGGGTGTCTGGGTGCAGGGTGTCTGGGTGTCTGGGTGTAGGGTGTCTGAGTGCAGAGTGTCTGGTTGCAGGGTGTCTGGATGCTGGGTGTGTGGGTGCAGGGTGTCTGGGTGCTGGGTGTCTAGGTGTCTGGGTGCAGGGTGTGTGGATGCAGGGTGTTGGGTGCAGGGTGTTGGGTGTCTGGGTGCTGGGTGTCTTGGTGTCTGGGTGCAGGGTGTTGGGTGCAGGGTGTCTGGTTGCAGGGTGTTTGGGTGTCTGGGTGCAGGGTGTCTGGGTGCAGGGTGTCTGGGTGCAGGGTGTCTGGGTGTCTGGGTGCAGGGTGTCTGGGTGCAGGGTGTTGGGTGCAGGGTGTCTGGGTGCAGGGTGTCTGGTTGCAGGGTGTCTAGGTGCAGGGTGTCTGGGTGCAGGGTGTCTGGGTACAGGGTGTCTGGTTGCAGGGTGTCTGGGTGCAGGGTGTCTGGGTGTTGGGTGTCTGGGTGTCTGGGTGCAGGGTGTTGGGTGCAGGGTGTTGGGTGCAGGGTGTCTGGGTGCAGGGTGTTGGGTGCAGGGTGTCTGGGTGCAGGGTGTCTGGTTGCAGGGTGTCTGGGTGCAGGGTGTCTGGGTACAGGGTGTCTGGTTGCAGGGTGTCTGGGTGCAGGGTGTTGGGTGCAGGGTGTCTGGTTGCAGGGTGTCTGGGTGTCTGGGTGCAGGGTGTCGGTACAGGGTGTCTGGGTGCAGGGTGTCTGGGTGCAGGGTGTCTGGTTGCAGGGTGTCTGGTTGCAGGGTGTCTGGGTGTCTGAGTGTTGGGTGTCTGGGTGTCTGGGTGCAGGGTGTCAGGGTGCAGGGTGTTGGGTGCAGGGTGTCTGGTTGCAGGGTGTCTGGGTGCAGGGTGTCTGGGTGCAGGGTGTCTGGGTGCAGGGTGTCTGGGTACAGGGTGTCTGGTTGCAGGGTGTCTGGATGCAGGGTGTCTTGGTGTTGGGTGTCTGGGTGCAGGGTGTCTGGGTGCAGGGTGTTGGGTGCAGGGTGTCTGGATGCTGGGTGTGTGGGTGCAGGGTGTCTGGGTGCTGGGTGTCTGGGTGCAGGGTGTGTGGATGCAGGGTGTTGGATGCAGGGTGTTGGGTGTCTGGGTGTCTTGGTGTCTGGGTGCAGGGTGTCTGGGTGCAGGGTGTTGGTTGCAGGGTGTCTGGTTGCAGGGTGTCTGGGTGTCTGGGTGCAGGGTGTCTGGGTACAGGGTGTCTGGGTGCAGGGTGTCTGGGTGCAGGGTGTCTGGGTGTTGGGTGTCTGGGTGCAGGGTGTTGGGTGCAGGGTGTCTGGTTGCAGGGTGTCTGGGTGCAGGGTGTCTGGGTGCAGGGTGTCTGGTTGCAGGGTGTCTGGATGCAGGGTGTCTTGGTGTTGGGTGTCTGGGTGCAGGGTGTCTGGGTGCAGGGTATCTGGGTGCAGGGTGTCTGGTTGCAGGGTGTCTGGGTGTTGGGTGTCTGGGTGCAGGGTGTCTGGGTGCAGGGTGTTGGGTGCAGGGTGTCTGGGTGCAGGGTGTCTGGGTGTTGGGTGTCTGGGTGCAGGGTGTCTGGGTGCAGGGTGTCTGGTTGCAGGGTGTCTGGGTGTCTGGGTGCAGGGTGTCTGGGTACAGGGTGTCTGGGTGTCTTGGTGCAGGGTGTCTGGGTGCAGGGTGTTGGGCTAGGATGTCTGGGTGCAGGGTGTTGGGCGAGGGTGGGGGGGCTCTGGGACTGGCAGCTGTTTCTACTGGACTACAGAATTCCCATTTGGTTTGAACTCCGGAATTACACTGTCTTGGATTTTGGAATTCTGGACCTTCAATGACCTGGACTCACAGAACTCCAGAAGTTTGGAACCTGGAACTGTTCAATTCCAATTGCATGGATTATAAAACTATGGAATATCAATGGCATGGATTATGGGATTGCATGGTTCCGATGCAGAGTGTGGAATTCTGGGATTATGGAACTACAGAAGTCCAACAGTTTGGATTTTATAATAAAGGGACGACTGGATGAACGTTACAAACTGTCAGTGATGGAATGTGCATGATGGACTGAAACTAACTGAGTCTTACAGGCTGTTTTTAGTCAGCTGGCTAGCTAATCAGTCAGCTAGGTGTTTAGCTAGCTAGTTGGCCAGTTAGTGAGCTAGTCAGCTATTAGATAGATAGATAGATAGATAGATAGATAGATAGATAGGGACTTCTGAAGCAAAAAACACAATCTGGCAGAGATTCCAAACTGCTGAAATATGAATATTATCGCAAAGGGCATGGCTTCTGGATTCTGGCTTCTGGTTTCTGTCTGTCACATTCTCACAGTCTGAGTTACCAGATGAATAAATCTTTCTATTAAAAAAATTTAGACTTGAAAATTCTTCCTTTACCTTTTCTGAGTTTGTTTTTTGTCACCAGCAGTCTGACCTCTGACCTTCCCGGCCCGATGTTCACTCTTGTGTTGCAGGTCACTCGTCTTCCACTGAGAGATTCATCTGTTTATTTTTCTTTGAATTTTGATGGAGTTTGAGTTTCTCTTCTCTCTGTCTGTTCAGCCATGGTGGCTATCGCTGCTCATGCTAACTACCCAGTTCTTCGTCTTCTGTTGATTCCAAACAAACTGGAAATGCAAGACGCATCACTTCCTGTGCAGCAGGAAAGAGCGACCAGACTCTTGCTGTTCAGACCAGAGGAGAAGATTCATGAACTGATAGAGTCTGGATCACTGTGGAGTTGGAGAGAGAGAGAGAGAGAAGAGAGAGAGAGAGAGAGAGAGAGACAGACAGACAGACAGACAGACAGACATTTAGATTATTTAAATTATTACTTCAGTGGCTTTTAGAAATTGTTAGTGTTGTCTGGCAAAGTCAGCACAGATTTACCCACCAAGCAAAGCTTCATGTCATTGAAAGCTCAGTTTTTCCAGTGTTCCCACTGCCAGCCTCCAGTGTTCCCACTGCCAGCCTCCACAGTGTGTCCCACTGCCAGCCTCCACAGTGTGTCCCACTGCCAACCTCCACAGTGTGTCCCACTGCCAGCCTCCAGTGTGTCCCACTGCCAGCCTCCAGTTTGTTCCACTGCCAGCCTCCAGTGTGTCCACTGCCAGCCTCCACAGTGTGTCCCACTGCCAACCTCCAGTGTGTCCCACTGCCAGCCTCCAGTGTGTCCACTGCCAGCCTCCACAGTGTGTCCCACTGCCAACCTCCACAGTGTGTCCCACTGCCAACCTCCAGTGTGTCCCACTGCCAGCCTCCACAGTGTGTCCCACTGCCAGCCTCCACAGTGTGTCCCACTGCCAGCCTCCACAGTGTGTCCCACTGCCAACCTCCAGTGTGTCCACTGCCAACCTCCAGTGTGTCCCACTGCCAGCCTCCACAGTGTGTTCCACTGCCAACCTCCACAGTGTGTCCCACTGCCAGCCTCCAGTGTGTTCCACTGCCAGCTTCCAGTGTGTCCCACTGCCAGCCTCCAGTGTGTCCCACTGCCAACCTCCAGTGTGTCCCACTGCCAACCTCCAGTGTGTCCCACTGCCAGCCTCCAGTGTGTCCACTGCCAGCCTCCAGTGTGTTCCACTGCCAACCTCCACAGTGTGTTCCACTGCCAACCTCCACAGTGTGTCCCACTGCCAGCCTCCAGTGTGTTCCACTGCCAGCTTCCAGTGTGTCCCACTGCCAGCCTCCAGTGTGTCCACTGCCAGCCTCCACAGTGTGTCCCACTGCCAGCCTCCAGTGTGTTCCACTGCCAGCTTCCAGTGTGTCACACTGCCAGCCTCCAGTGTGTCCCACTGCCAGCCTCCAGTGTGTTCCACTGCCAGCCTCCAGTGTGTTCCACTGCTAGCCTCCAGTTTCTGTGCCTGCAGTTTGGACGCTGCAT
>NW_027605193.1:82065-87065 GCF_048128805.1 Centroberyx gerrardi
AATTGGCTATATTAAAACTCTTTAACATCGTCCTTAGCTCCGGGATCTTCCCCAATATCTGGAACCAAGGACTGATAACACCGCTCCACAAGAGTGGAGAGAAATCTCACCCCAATAACTACCGTGGGATCTGATAGATAGATAGACAGATAGATAGACAGACAGATAGATAGATAGATAGATAGACTGATAGACAGATAGATAGATAGATAGATAGACTGATAGATAGATAGATAGATAGATAGATAGACTGATAGACAGATAGATAGATAGATAGATAGATAGACTGATAGATAGACAGACAGATAGATAGATAGATAGATAGACTGATAGACAGATAGATAGATAGATAGATAGATAGACTGATAGACAGATAGATAGATAGATAGATAGACTGATAGACAGATAGATAGATAGATAGATAGACTGATAGACTGATAGACAGATAGATAGATAGATAGATAGACTGATAGACAGATAGATAGATAGATAGATAGATAGACTGATAGACAGATAGATAGATAGATAGACAGACAGCGACGGTGGGATCTGTCAACAGCAACCTCAGGAAAATCCTCTGTATGATCATCAACCACAGACTCCTACATTTCCTCACTGAAAATAATGTCCTGAGCAAATCCCAAATTGGCTTTTTACCAAATTATCGTACACAGACCACATTTTCACCCTCAGCACCCTAATTGACAACCAAATAAACAAAAACAAAAGCAAATTATTCTCCTGCTTTGTTGATTTCAAAAAAGCCTTCGATTCAATTTGGCACGAGGGTCTGCTGTACAAACTGTTGGAAAGTGGTGTTGGAGGAAAAACCTATGACATCATCAACTCAATGTACACTAACAACAAGTGTGCCGTTAAGATCGGCAAAAAACACACAGACTTCTTTCCCCAAAGCCGGGGGGTCAGACAGGATGCGGCTCGAGTCCGACCCTCTTCAACATGTACATCAACGAGTCGGCAAAGACGTCAGAACGGTCGGCGGCGCCTGGCGTCACCGAGGAGACACAGAGGTCAAACGCCTGTTTGCAGATGATCTGGTGCTGCTGCCTCCAACCAAAGAAGAGCTACAGCAGCAGCTGGATCTTCTGCACAGATTCTCCCAGACCTGGGAGTGAATCTAACCAAGACAAAAGTTATGATATTCCAAAAAAGACCCAGCCTCCAGCACCACAAATATAAATTCTTTCTAGATACGATTGCCCTAGAACAGAAAGCGATACCTACCTCGGCCTGAACATCAGCACCACAGGTAACTTCAACAGAGCTGTGAACGAGCTGGGAGACGAGGCAAGAAGGGCTTTTTACTCCATCAAGAGGAACATCAAGTTGGACGTCCCGATTCAAATCTGGCTCAAAATATTGGACTCCGTTATAGAACCCATTTCCCTTTATGGTTGTGAGGTCTGGGGTCCACTTGCCAACCAAGATTTTACAAAATGGGACAAACACCAAATTGAGACTCTGCATGCAGAGTTCTGCAAATCCATTCTCTGCATCCAACGGAAAACACCAAATAATGCATGCAGAGCAGAATTAGGACGATACCCACTAATGATCAAAATTCAAAAAAGAGCATTTAAATTTTATAATCACCTAAAAGAAAGTGACCCTGACACGCTCCATTACAAAGCCCTAACCTACAGAGAGACTCTATTTTACAATATGTAAAATATGTAAAAAAAAAAAAAAAAAAAAACAGTAGGAGGTACGTTGAAAACAAAAGGTACTTTTAATAAAGCTTAATGAGCACAAATAAGCACATAAAGGCTATATTACATGCTGCTTATATTAGCAGCATCTAACATCTTTCTTAAACGTTTAGGAAAACTTAACTTTCTTTTTTCTCAAATGAGCTGTTTATTCTGTTTTAATGTTGCAATGTTTTCTCTTTTAACTGTATCTTGCATGTAGTTTGATCCTTTCATGCCTGTTTCTCTCTAAGTTCTTGTTAATTGTTTTTTTGTGGTTATTTTTCCTTAATTATGTTTTTTTTTCTTTTGTATCGGGTGTATTGGCAGAAATTTTCCACATAGGCTACATGAATATTAACGTCACAAACGCTATGAACTGTGGGTAATTCCCTCAAGCAAAGTCTACAGAAATGCGGACTTGCTGAAAGTCTGTATAAAGGGCTCATAAAGTCCGCCAGTGAGCCCTCCCGCACACCGACTTCACAGTGGGACGTCCTGAACCCTCACGGACTTGTCGGGAACGCGCGTCAAAGTCCGTGAGTCTGTGAGTGCGGACGTTGGGATCGGGCCTTAGTTACCAGCAGGAAACTCGGGTCGTTTCTGTTCCTCCAGCTGAAGGACGGGACGCTGACCTCTGGGTGACCTTTGACCTCTTGGTTGCCATGGACGACCAGGCAGCCACGGTGGGTGTGACCACTCAGGAGGAGGCGGGGCCTGAACCACCAAAGCAGCTGGTGAGGGGATGATGACATCATCATTACATCATCAGAGAACAGGTTTAAACCACTAAGAGAAGATTTACATCCAAATTCATTTTCACAATTCTGTTTACTACATTAGATTTTATTCCTATTTCTATTTCTGTTTCTATTCTCAGTTTACCGGTGAAATCAGCAGAAGAATTCTGTTTCCTTCACTGAAGGTGAAACTACTGCAGTAGTTCAAAGTATCTGATTCAACATGAACTCACAGTAACAGCTGGTGCGTTACTAACAAACAAAATGTTTTACATTAACAGTTAATTAACAGTTATGAACAGTTATTAACAGTTAACAAAGCTCCACTAAAACAATCCAAACTCATCAGTTAATTCATTAAGTTATGATGTGACATGGTAAATGATGGTAAATGGTAAATTGATTTATTAACGTCATTAATAATGATTAAATAAAGTAAACTATAACATTTACCATAAATTAGTAAACAATGTAGGAGATTAACTCATCAACCACATTGGTTAGCTGATAATTGATATTGATATATGGAAATTCTTTATTTGGAATAACCCCTTGAGATGTGCCATCTCGTTTTCAAGGGGGTCCTTAACGACAAAAATACAATATAAACATAATTAGACAAAACATTTAACAAAACAAAAAACAAAAAAAACAAAAAAAAAAACAAATAATAAGACATACAAAATCAGGAGATCATACTCCAAGCAGAGCATGAAAAATGGATCATTCATTCATAGATTATAGAAAAGTATTAAAGTATTAATGTCAGTGAGAGCATTAAGTAATAAAGTTATAAAACATAATTATAGAGTTGTTATTATGGACATGTACAACTGATCCCATAATAAGAAGACAGGGTATTTTTGAACAGGTGGAAAGATGATATGGACCGAATATTTCCAGGTAGATTATTCCAATCAGAGGGAGTTTAAACATAAAAACTTCTTAGCTGTTGGGTTAGAGACTGCAGAACAGAAAGAAAGAGCTGCAGAGTCTCAACTGATAATTAGAGGAGAAAGGTTCCATAAACTTTAATGTATCTGATAAAACTTCACCTAATCAGATAAGAGTTAACAATGTCATATTGCATGATCCAGCATTTAATCAGCATTTCTCCTGGTTTGTTCAGCTATAATGCCTGATCCTTCTGTTGGTGGTGATTTTAACAATGTACTGTCTAGTCACAGCTCCTTCTCTTTCAGGAGTATAACACCTGTCGAGGTACAGGATGCCATTAATGATCTAAAAGTGAGTAGTGGTCCTGGGTTAGATGGCATTGAAACCAAATTTCTCAAATTATCGTCCCACATTCTCATGTACCCTCTTTGTGATCTTTTTAACATGTCTTTATCTACTTGTGAAATACCTGCCATATGGAAATGTTCACGTATCACTGCCTTGCACAAAGGGGGCGATGTACTTGAACCCAATAATTATAGACCAATTTCAATCATCTGTTCTACTGCAAAAGTATTTGAAAAACTAATTTATGATCAATTGTCATATTATCTCAATAAGTACAATATCTTATCACCTTTTCAATCTGGCTTTCGATCAAATCATTCCACAACTACTGCTTTATTAAAACTTACAAATGATATTTTCTCCGCATCTAACGACAGTAAATTAACAGGTGCAATTTTCATTGATTTGATCAAGGCTTTTGATCTGGTCGATCACTCCCTTCTTTTAGATAAACTTTACTCTGTTGGTCTGTCACGTAATGCTTTACTTTGGTTCAATTCCTATCTTCATAACAGAAAACAATGTGTTGTCATACAAGGAAGCAAATCTGATCCATTAATGCAACAACGAGGCGTGCCTCAAGGCTCAACTCTTGGTCCACTTCTTTTTTCCATTTTTATTAATGACCTCCCCTCGATTTGTTCTGAATGTTGTGTTCAGCTTTATGCGGACGATACGGTAATATACACATCTAAAACTAATTTAATACAGATTGGATCAGCTTTGCAGTCTGATTTTAATATCCTACAACGCTGGCTCGCAGCTAATAAATTAAAAGAAGTTTGTTTCTATGATGTATAGTTACTGAGTTATGGGCATTTAAAATTTAAAATGTTGCTGTAGCGCCCCCTATTGGTGAAATAACAGCAAATTCTGGATTGTATCTCAGAGTAGACATCTGCACAAGTGTGCCAAATGTGGTGAAGGTAGCACAATGCACTCATGAGTTAGGGCAATTTTTGTAAAATAGACCCCGCCCACAACCTTTGACTACACTTTGGAAGCTAATTAAATCGGAACAGGAAGGAATATCACAAATCTTTTAATAACTTTTAATCATGGGCATCCAGAGATGATGCACACCAAATTTGGAGATGCGCGCCTAAACGGTCTAGGAGGAATTCGCATAGGAATAGGTTCTGGAGAAAATTCTAAATGGCGGAAAATCTAGTCAGACGGAAATGGGCGGGGCCTATATGGGTAGATGCGTAATGACCCAAGGAATCATACAAATATTGATAAATATTAAATAATGATCAATTCTTCATTTATTAGTGATGGTTACTATAGTGTTACCCTGTGTGTG
>NW_027605193.1:92065-97065 GCF_048128805.1 Centroberyx gerrardi
AAAAGACAGAACACTGTGGCAGAATATCTGCACACAGACCGAGACCAAACCGAGAACCGGCTCGACGAAGTCCGGACTCGACGAGCGCGGCCCGGCCGGAGAAAAAGGCCGACACGGACAAACATGGCCGCCGGCAGAAGAGAGGCCGTGCTCACACTGCGACACGGGAGAGGTGGAGACAGAGCTGCACTTCATCATCACCTGTCCTAAATATAAATATAACTAAATTACAAATTACTATTACCCAAAAATTAAACAGATCCACCCAAATTTCAGAAGCCTCCCTGACATCAGCAGACTAGCCGTCCTGCTGGGAGAGGAGAAGACAAGCTGCAACACAGCAGCTAAATATATTTACAATCTGAGGGACAGTGAGTGAGCACCCACACATTTGGGTGGGGTTTAGTTACTGTTTAAGTATGGAGGAATCACACTTAAATACAAGTTACAATTGGACTGAAATCAGTTCATCAGGGAGTTTTGGCTCTGAGTGATGAAGCAAGATATGCATTTTATAAAACCAAGTCACAGTTTGGTAGAAAACCTATAAAGGTACGGCTCAAAATACATCAGTCTGTCCTGCTGCCCATCCTGCTGTATGGAGTGGAGTTTGGGGCCCAGCCTGTCCCCCAGACTGTGATAAATGGGATAGAAGTCCAGCAGAAATCTGTCAACTGGAGTCTGTTGGTGTGTTCAGGTGCAGCTGGATGGAGTGGGACGTGCTCCACAGACTCATGTCTTTTATATTTAACCGATTTCATAATAAAGGAAGTGGATGAAGGGAAACCGTGTGGTTTGGTTTTATTAGATTTACAGAAGGCCTTCGACACAGTCGACCATGGGATTCTGCTCACTACCCTGAAAGCACCAGGGATGGATACCATCGCTGTTGAGTGTCTAACCTCTTACCTGTCTGATAGGGAGCAGAGAGTAGAGGTTAGTCGGCACTTATCCAATGCCAAACCCATCTCCTCCGAGGTGCCACAAGGTAGTGTGCTAGGGCCTCTTTTGTTCTTGTTGTACATCAATGATATGGAGTTTGCCTGTGTGGGTAATCTCTTCTTGTATGCAGATGATTCAGTAAGTTGTGTCACATAGGGACAAGAATAAGATACAGGAGATTCAAAGCGAGGAGGTCTTAAAAATCAGGACTTGGTTGATAGACAACAAACTGTCACTACATTTAGGAAAGACTGAATCAATTTTATTTGGGTCCAAACAGAAACTGAATAAAGTCCCTGAGCTACAGATTCAGGTGGGAGAGTCCCAGTTCAGGTAAAGAGGGCAGTGAACTACCTGGGATGTGTTCGGGAAGAGAGTCTATGTGGAGAGAGCATGGCATTGAAGGTGTTGCAATGTTAATGCCAGGGCCAGATACTTAGCAAGGATGGCTAAGCTACTGGACAAGGGCCGTCTCAGAGTTTTAGCCACTAGCCTAGCCCTGTGCCATTTCCACTCAGTGGAACAAGCTACCTTTGATAAAGAATATCACCGACCAGGTCAGCTTCAGGATAAAGCTTAAGACCTGGCTCTCTGAAAGCATTCCTTTATGAAACATTGCCTTATGAATTTTTTTAAATTGTTTTTACAGGCAAACAGTTAGAGGATGCACTATTTTAAAATAGTTATATTTTTATAAATGCGATATGAGATTGTGTATTTATTTTTTATAGGATGGTGTATTTACTGTGTATTTAAGACCTACCTATACATTTTTAAAAACTGTTTTTTGAGCCAAGACAGGAAAATGATGTGTGATTTTAATAGAATGTATTTTTTTGTAATTGGTGATAGGGGATTGGTGTTGGTGTTATGAAACTGTTGCCTGGCTGTGATGCCTGCGACCATCTTCTCTGTACATGTTCCACCAAGGACCACAGCGGAAACAAGTCTCTGACTTTGTGTTATCCTTGACGATTTTATGTACAAACATCATGTATCTTAAAATTGTCCAAATAAACTCAACTAAACTAAACTAAACTAGACAGATGACGCTTCATCTGTTTTTTTTTGTAAAACTGTTTCAACATCACATTGTCGTAGATACAATGTAATTTGTAAAATGTTTGAAACAGTAAATTGATCCATTCATTAACCGTTTCTGTCACACCCACACAGCATCACTAGTCCTGATCAATGATCCTGAGTCCCACCTGCTGCAGGCTGGTCTGATCCTGAATGGTATTGCCTCCACCTGGTCTTGGGTCTATATAACTGTGTCTGCTCTTCATTCCAGTTTCTGAGTCTTGAACAGTCACTACTGAGAAGTTTCAGTCCTGTCAAGCTGCGGTTCAGCAGATTCAAACTTGTATCTAGAGTGTTTGTTGTTTTTGCCTCTTTAAGTTTTGTGAGGCTAACTTAGAGCCTTGTTGGCTTTTTCCTTTGTTCATTGTTGTCTGCTAAATAAAACCAGTCAGCTGTTCAGCCTGCAGTCAGCTGTTCAGCCTCCAGTCAGCTGTTCAGCCTCCAGTCAGCTGTTCAGCCTCCAGTCAGCTGTTCAGCCTGCAGCTGTTCAGTCTCCAGTCAGCTGTTCAGCCTGCAGTCAGCCTCCAGTCAGCTGTTCAGCCTCCAGTCAGCTGTTCAGTCTCCAGTCAGCTGTTCAGTCTCCAGTCAGCTGTTCAGCCTGCAGTCAGCTGTTCAGTCTCCAGTCAGCTGTTCAGTCTCCAGTCAGCTGTTCAGCCTCCAGTCAGCTGTTCAGTCTCCAGTCAGCTGTTCAGTCTCCAGTCAGCTGTTCAGCCTGCAGCTGTTCAGTCTCCAGTCAGCTGTTCAGCCTGCAGCTGTTCAGTCTCCAGTCAGCTGTTCAGCCTCCAGTCAGCTGTTCAGTCTCCAGTCAGCTGTTCAGTCTCCAGTCAGCTGTTCAGTCTCCAGTCAGCTGTTCAGCCTCCAGTCAGCTGTTCAGTCTCCAGTCAGCTGTTCAGTCTCCAGTCAGCTGTTCAGTCTCCAGTCAGCTGTTCAGCCTGCACCTGAGTCCTGTTAGTGTTACAGTTTCAGAATGTGGCGTGAATCTGTTTGAGAACTGGGATCAAGGCTATGCTAATACTAACCTGACATGTGTGTGTGTGTGTGTGTGTGTGTGTGTGTGTTTAGTTTAGTTTATTTGCACATTTTTTTAAAAGAAAAGTCAGACAGAAAAAAAGTAAATAGAAATAAAGTTACATGTGCAGGTGAGGTAGAAACCCACTACGGGCTTATCTAAAAACCTCACCTAAAAGAGAGAAAAAAATAAATAAAATAAAATTAAAAAATAACAATACAAAATAAAATATCAATTAACATGCATATCTTTTACATGCCTAATCACATTGTAAAAATTAAAATAATATAGGCTGCTATAAATAACGGCAAAAAAGGTTAAAAACAAAAATCAAGATTATTCAATACAAAATCTGTGCACTCACTGGTAGTAGTATCCCACATCATGGTTGCCGGCGACGACAATCAACTCTGTGTTGTTAGGGCAACGGAAGATCTGATGAAACCTGCTGATGTCTTCCTCCCACTCCTACACACACACACGCACACACACACACACACATACACACACACACACACATATTAAGACTTGAAACAGATTAAGTAATGTTTACCAGACAACATGTCGTCCCCCATGAATGATGCAGGCAGCCTTTTGGCCAATCAGAGACAAGATGCATCATCGCTCCAATCAGATTGGGTCCACTTGTAATTCCACCCGGTGTACGCCGAAACCGGCCCGGGTAGGCGGAGTCGGCACTTGTTATTTTAAACGGGCGACGCCCGCTCCAACCCGGCGGCTGAGACTGGCGCTGACATCACCAGCGCTCTCCTATTGGCTGAGATACTGAACTGAGTTAGAAAGAGAACCACAAAACACCAGCAGGCTGAGCGTTCACGTTTCTCCTGCAAGTTGTGATTTAGCTTTTCATGCGTTCCTCTCCTCATGCCAGCTGTGCAGCTAGCTGCTGAGGTCAGGATGGAGCGCGTGACGCACCGCCGCCGGCTGCCTCTTGTACTTGATTTTACCGACTAACTCCGCCCACGCCGCCTACGTCAGGCCCGTGCGCCCCGGCAGCCAGTTAAAAATCATCTGCTTTAATCACAGCGGCCTCGTTCGGCCAATCGGGGTGCCGCGTGAGAACAGCTGTGATCCGGATGATGTCAGGAGGGAAAGTGACGCCGCAGTCAGCGACGGAAAGCACATGAAGTTTGCAGAGGATTATGGGAAGGTGAGAAATGTACTTTCATTTAAAATCAATATTCAGTCTGTATTTAACTACTGTGAAAACAAAACCTGCATCGTGTGTGTGTGTGTGTGTGTGTGTGTGTGTGTGTGCGAGTGTGTGTGTGTTTGTGTACCTGCTGGTTGTCATGGTAACCATGGTCCAGCAGGTCTCCCAGGATGAAGACGACCTCAGGCTCCAATAGGAACACAGCAGCCTGGAAGCTCCGCCCCATCTGCCACTCCCTGAGAGACAGACAGCTGCTGACCTGTCTGTCAGCCAGACAGGCAGACAGACAGGCAGACAGACAGACAGGCAGACAGACAGGCAGGCAGGCAGACAGACAGACAGACAGACAGACAGACAGACAGACAGGCAGACAGACAGACAGGCAGACAGACAGACAGACAGACAGACAGACAGACAGACAGACAGGCAAGCAGACAGTCAGGCAGGCAGACAGGCAGGCAGACAGGCAGGCAGACAGTCAGGCAGGCAGACAGGCAGACAGGCAGGCAGACAGACAGGCAGACAGACAGGCAGGCAGACAGGCAGGCAGACAGGCAGGCAGACAGGCAGGCAGACAGGCAGGCAGACAGACAGCTGTCTCACCTCCTCAGTCTGTCCATCCAGTGTCCGGTGTTTCCGAGGATGTGAGGGTCAGACAGGACCAGAGCACGGAGCCCGCCTGTCGCCTAGCAACAAGCATGTATATTTAAATTTGCATTGACAAATACATATTTATATTTATATTTATATTTATATAAAAAAATAAATGCATATTTTTTAACAAAACAGACA
>NW_027605193.1:104565-117065 GCF_048128805.1 Centroberyx gerrardi
TCTCCTCCAGGGCTGCCGCTTGGCTTCACGGTTTTGCACTGCAAAGTGTTTGTTGCTCCCTCTGCTGGTCAAACTGTGTGACGGGTGGAGGAGGAGGAGGAGGAGGTGGAGGAGTAGGAGGAGGTGGAGGAGGAGGAGGAGGTGGAGGAGTAGGAGGAGTAGGAGGGGGTGGAGGAGGAGGAGGAGGAGGTGGAGGAGAGGCAGCAGGTTACAGCCAGCAGACTGCAGCTCACAGGCTGAACGTCCGACACATCGTCATGATTTTACACCGCGAATTATCGTACTACGATATATCGTCCCATCCCTACTGTATAGTTTCTGGACTGGTAGTTACACATATTAGTACTGTGTTATAACGTACTAGTACTCTGGATATTAAAACATATTAGTACTGTGTTATAACGTACTAGTACTCTGGATATTAAAACATATTAGTACTGTGTTATAACGTACTAGTACTCTGGATATTAAAACATATTAGTAGTCTGGGAAGGGTCCAGACAGCATCAACCCCAGGCTGCTCAAGGCGTGTTCTGGGCAGCTGGCAGGAGTGTTCCAGCACCTCTTCAACCTCTCTGAGGCTGAAGAAGGTGAAGAAGGTGAAGAAGGTGAAGAAGGTGCCCCAGCTGTGGAAGACCTCCTGCATCGTCCCGGTGCCCAAGAAAGGACGTCCCAGCGCTCTCAATGACTACAGGCCAGTCGCTCTGACCTCACACGTCATGAAGACCTTTGAGAGACTGGTTCTGCAGCACCTCAGGTCCCTGGTGGTTGGCTCCCTGGACCCCCTGCAGTTCGCATACCAAGCCCACATTGGAGTGGAGGACGCCATCATCTACCTGCTCCACAGGGCTTACTCACACCTGGAGAGGCCAGGGGGCGCTGTGAGAATCATGTTCTTTGACTTCTCCAGTGCCTTCAACACCATCCGGCCCCCCCTGCCGGCAGAGAAGCTCTCTAGGTAGACCAAAACCTTGTGGACTGGATTACGGACTACCTCACCGGCAGACTGCAGTACGTCCGGCTGCAGGGCTGCCTGTCAGACGAGGTGGTGGGCAACACCGGCGCACCCCAAGGACCTGTACTGTCACCATTCCTGTTCACCCTCTACACCTCGGACTTCAACTCTGGATCGTTCCACCTACAGAAGTTCTCTGACGACTCCTCCTGTTGGCTGCATCATGGTGGACAATATGGAGGAACACAGAGAGCCGGTGGAGAGCGACAACAACACCTCCGGCTCAACATCACAAAGACCAAGGAGCTGGTGGTGGACTTCAGAAGGAGCAGGAAGCCCCCAAACCCCGTCACCATCCAGGGGGAGAAGGTGGAGATGGTGAACTCCTATCGGTTCCTAGGAGTGCAGCTCAACAACAAACTGGACCGGTCGGACACCGAGGCTCTGCAGGAAAGGACAGAGCAGGCTGTACTTCCTGAAGAGACTCAGGTCCTTCAACGTGAGCAACAGGCTGCTGCAGATGTTCTACCGGTCTGTAGCAGCCGGTCTCTTCTTCTTCTGTGGTGTGCTTGGAGGCGGCATCAAGGCAGGAGAAGCCAACAGACTGAACAAGCTGGTGAGGAAGGCCGGCTCTGCTGTTGGACTCAAACTGGACAGTCTGGAGGCAGAGAGGAGGATGAGGGGGAAGATCACCTCCATCCTGGAGAACCCCTCTCACCCTCTCACCCTCTCTACCATGAGCTGAGGCTGATGAGGAGCAGCTTCAGCCTCAGGCTCCTCCCCCCACGCTGCAGGACGGAGCGCCTCAGGCTCCTCCCCCCACGCTGCAGGACGGAGCGCCTCAGGCTCCTCCCCCCACGCTCCTCCCCCCACGCTGCAGGACGGAGCGCCTCAGGCTCCTCCCCCCACGCTGCAGGACGGAGCGCCTCAGGCTCCTCCCCCCACGCTGCAGGACGGAGCTCCTCAGGCTCCTCCCCCCACGCTGCAGGACAGAGCACCTCAGGCTCCTCCCCCCACACTGCAACTACAACTTGGTCCCAGGACCATCTCCCAGACCCCAGACCCCCACCCTTCACCCAACCTGCACAATCATTTGGACCCTGGATCCCTAACCGGCACTAATAACTTGAACTCTTGACTATTGCACAGGGACACTATGTACCTCAGGAATATATCCATGGAACTATCCCAATTGCATTTATTATTTGCATTTATTTGCATTATTTGCACTATATTGTCTCTATTGTTGTGTATTATGTTCACTACCTTTATTCTATGTTTGTAGCTATTTCCTTTATTTCTTTATTACCTGTGCTTGACATACTTTACTTCTTTGGTATTGTCCTTCAATTGCTGCTGTGGCACCTACATTTCCCCAAGGGGATCAATAAAGTGCATCTTATCTTATCTTATCTTAACTTATTAGTATTAGTACTCTGGATATTAGTATTAGTACTCTGTGGGTTTTGGGTTCCTGCAGCAGTAGAGGATGAACCTGGTGACCTTTAGTGATGTCAGAGGTCAGTGATGTGACATGTGTGTCCCAGATGCTCAGCGAGCAGAGTGTGTGTGTGTGTGTGTGTGTGTGTGTGTGCTAACATTAGGTTAAAGGAATATTCCCACATTTTCATCATTGATTATTATTTTAAAAATCTTTCATAACCTTCTGTAGTTGTCCAGACCTTTTGTTACACTTCTACATTACGTTTGCTACATTTCCCATAACCATAACCCCCAAAACCTCCAGTAACCCCCAAAACCTCCAGTAACCCCCAAAACCTCCCATAATGCTCAATGACTCTCCATAACCTGACTGAGTCTGATTTCTTGTTTTTGGTGAAATTTCCCTTTAAGCAGCGAAGACTCACATTCCAGGGAGTGGGGGAAGGCAGCGTGTGTGTGTGTGTGTGTGTGTGTGCGGTTAGGGAGGAGTGTGTTTCTGGCTCGTTGCTGAGTCTCAGATGGCCCCCCGAGTCAACAGAACACACACACACACACACACACACACACACAGCCAGCAGTACGAACAGATGTTGTTACCTGAGAAAGTGGAACCAATTTGTGTGTGTTGGGGGAGGGGGAAACTTAACAAGGGTGCACACTCTTCCTGCCCCCCTCCCACCCTCCCACCTCCACACACACACACACACACACACACACACACACACACACACTACTATGCTGTAAATAAAATGTAGTGGGGGAAAAGGAAGACATTTCCAAACATTGGATGTCCGTATCTGTATGACTGTTGTTTATATATGTGTGTGTGTGTGTGTGTGTGTGTGTGTGTATGTGTGTGTGTGTGTGTGTGTTTTCAATATTGACCTTCCATTTCTGACTCACATGTTTACTCTACAATAATATCACGGAATACATACACACACACACTCTCTCTCTCTGTCGATCTCTCTCTGTCTCTCTGTGTGTGTCTCTCTCTCTCTCTCTCTCTCTCTCTCTCTCTCTCTCTGTGTCTCTCTCTGTCTCTCTCTCTCTCTGTCTCTCTCTCTCTCTCTCTCTCTCTCTCTCTCCCTCAGGACTAAAATAGGTTTTCGGTAAAGCAGCAGTGAATCAGAGCTGAACTGAAAACCTGCAGCTTCATGACGATTCCTTTAAATCAGATTACAGGAAATAGATTAGACCAGTTCAGATTACATTAGGGTTAGATTAGATCAGATCAGATTAGATTAGACTAGACTACATTAGATTAGATTACATCAAATCAGATTAGATTAGACTAGATTAGATTAAACTTTATTGATCCTGTGGAGAAACCGGGTCGTTGCAGCAACAAATAGTAACAGGATACAGCAGAGCAAAACAGAACTAATAAGAATCGAGCAAATGGAAGAAATTTAACATAAAACAAATCTTAGAGCTTCTTATTTCTGTAAAGCTAACAGATCTTAGAGCTTTTTATTTCTGTAAAGCTAACATATCTTAGAGCTTCTTATCTTTAAAGCTAACATATCTTAGAGCTTCTTATCTCTTTAAAGCTAACAGATCTTAGAGCTTCTTATCTCTTTAAAGCTAACAGATCTTAGAGCTTCTTATCTCTTTAAAGCTAACAGATCTTAGAGCTTCTTATCTTTAAAGCTAACATATCTCAGAGCTTCTTATCTTTAAAGCTAACATATCTTAGAGCTTCTTATCTCTTTAAAGCTAACGGATCTTAGAGCTTCTTATCTCTTTAAAGCTAACGGATCTTAGAGCTTCTTATCTCTTTAAAGCTAACATATCTTAGAGCTTCTTATCTTTAAAGCTAACATATCTTAGAGCTTCTTATCTCTTTAAAGCTATCATATCTTAGAGCTTCTTATCTCTTTAAAGCTAACAGATCTTAGAGCTTCTTATCTTTAAAGCTAACATATCTTAGAGCTTCTTATCTCTTTAAAGCTAACAGATCTTAGAGCTTCTCAGTCTTATGCCAACAATCCATCCATCCATGGAAAATCATCAATAAATCTCCATATTTCAAAATATTTTGGACATTTATTATTTTCCAGAGCATTTCTAGGTTTTCCCTGGTTGTAATAACACCTTTGATCAATGTATTGATGGACTGATTGCTCGATGTATTGATTGATGTGTTTATTTGCAGCCTGTGTTTTCCGGTACAATGGTTTCTCCCTGGTCTACCTCCTCCTGCTGCTCCTCCTCCCTCTGGTCCCTGAACCCACCGCCTCCTCCATCAAAGGTACCTATTTATTTATTTTATTTTTATTTTAAGATTTATTTGGCAGGGACAGTACACATCAATCAACATTTTAGTTCACACTTCAATGTAAATGTGTTAGAGTTAGCCAAGAGGCTAATTTACATCTGTAGTCCCCGGGCAGGTCAACAACATAACAATTACAATAAAGTTAAAAAAGAAAAAAACAGTACATTATGTTAGGAAACATTAACAGTACAGCAGCATTAAAAAGAATCAGTAAATGCATGTCCACACTTGAATAAATGGAGGTGGTTCACACAGGAGCTGGAGATTTAGTTCTGGGTACAGCTGGTGTTCTTTGAGCCAGTTTTTCAGAGTTTTTTTGAACAGTCCAAGGGCAGCGCAGGTCCTTACATTTGTGGGCAGAGTGTTCCAGTGCTGCGAGGCTCGGACAGAGAAGGCTGAACGTCCAAAAGTACTCCTTCTAAACATTGATTGATTGATAGGTCAATTGGTTGATTAAATGATTGATTTAAATGGCCATTATCTCAAGCAAAAACAACAGCTATTCTTCCTTTAAAGCTGCTTTAATGTTTAAAAAACGGTTTTATCATGCATTTACTGATTGATTGATTGATTGATTGATTGATTGATTGATGTAGCTACTGACTGATTTTGATGTCCAATAGCTAAGGGTAGTAGGAGTAGTGAGTAACCTAGTAGTAGTAAATTATTAATCTACAAGTAGAAGTAATAATACCAGTAGCAGTAGCAGTAGACCAGGCCAAGAAAATAGCATCATTAACTATCAGCTAACTGGCTACTGTCTGACAGACTGCGGCTACCTCGTTAACTATCAGCTAACTGGCTACTATCTGACAGACTGCGGCTACCTCGTTAACTATCAGCTAACTGGCTACTATCTGACAGACTGCGGCTACCTCGTTAACTATCAGCTAACTACTGTCTGACAGACTACGGCTACCTCATTAACTATCAGCTAACTGGCTACTGTCTGACAGACTGCGGCTACCTCGTTAACTATCAGCTAACTACTGTCTGACAGACTGCGGCTACCTCGTTAACTATCAGCTAACTACTGTCTGACAGACTGCGGCTACCTCGTTAACTATCAGCTAACTGGCTACTATCTGACAGACTGCGGCTACCTCGTTAACTATCAGCTAACTGGCTACTATCTGACAGACTGCGGCTACCTCGTTAACTATCAGCTAACTACTGTCTGACAGACTACGGCTACCTCATTAACTATCAGCTAACTGGCTACTGTCTGACAGACTGCGGCTACCTCGTTAACTATCAGCTAACTACTGTCTGACAGACTGCGGCTACCTCGTTAACTATCAGCTAACTACTGTCTGACAGACTGCGGCTACCTCGTTAACTATCAGCTAACTTCTGTCTGACAGACTGCGGCTACCTCGTTAACTATCAGCTAACTACTGTCTGACAGACTGCGGCTACCTCGTTAACTATCAGCTAACTACTGTCTGACAGACTGCGGCTACCTCGTTCACTATCAGCTAACTGGCTACTGTCTGACAGACTGCGGCTACCTCGTTAACTATCAGCTAACTGGCTACTGTCTGACACACTGCGGCTACCTCGTTAACTATCAGCTAACTGGCTACTGTCTGACAGACTGCGGCTACCTCGTTAACTATCAGCTAACTGGCTACTGTCTGACAGACTGCGGCTACCTCATTAACTATCAGCTAACTGGCTACTATCTGACAGACTGCGGCTACCTCGTTAACTATCAGCTAACTACTGTCTGACAGACTACGGCTACCTCATTAACTATCAGCTAACTGGCTACTGTCTGACAGACTGCGGCTACCTCGTTAACTATCAGCTAACTACTGTCTGACAGACTGCGGCTACCTCGTTAACTATCAGCTAACTACTGTCTGACAGACTGCGGCTACCTCGTTAACTATCAGCTAACTTCTGTCTGACAGACTGCGGCTACCTCGTTAACTATCAGCTAACTACTGTCTGACAGACTGCGGCTACCTCGTTAACTATCAGCTAACTACTGTCTGACAGACTGCGGCTACCTCGTTCACTATCAGCTAACTGGCTACTGTCTGACAGACTGCGGCTACCTCGTTAACTATCAGCTAACTGGCTACTGTCTGACACACTGCGGCTACCTCGTTAACTATCAGCTAACTGGCTACTGTCTGACAGACTGCGGCTACCTCGTTAACTATCAGCTAACTGGCTACTGTCTGACAGACTGCGGCTACCTCATTAACTATCAGCTAACTGGCTACTGTCTGACAGACTGCTACCTCATTAACTATCAGCTAACTGGCTACTGTCTGACAGACTGCTACCTCGTTAACTATCAGCTAACTGGCTACTGTCTGACAGACTGCGGCTACCTCATTAACTATCAGCTAACTGGCTACTGTCTGACAGACTGCTACCTTGTTAACTATCAGCTAACTGGCTACTGTCTGACAGACTGCTACCTTGTTAACTATCAGCTAACTGGCTACTGTCTGACAGACTGCGGCTACCTCATTAACTATCAGATCAGTAACATCTAGGACTAAATATCAAAGAAAGATCTCCAAGTTAAACCTTTTCACTTCTTCCAATTCTTTTGGAGAGAACGATGTTCTCCTGAAAGTGACGCATCAACAACCTGAGATTCTTTAATAAAACACACAGACATAAGTGTGTGTGTGTGTGTGTGTGTGCGTGCACGCCTCAGGGTCTAGTCAGATCTCATGCTGCAGAGAAAAGGCAGACAGAGAGAGAGACACACACACACACACACACACACAGCATGTTAGAACATGTCATGATAAACCAACAGGGGAGGAGATGACATATAGGCTCTCTGTACTAAACACACACACACACACACAAACACACACACACACACACACACACACACACACACACACACTTGAAGGATCCTTCCTGAGGAAACAGAAGTGAATAGGAAAGGTCGTTGCTAAGGCCCCAGGGGTCGTTGCTAGGGGCTGGAGTCTGTTTGTCCAGGAAATGGATGACTCGCTCTGTGACATCACATCCTGTCTTCTCTTAGAAGAGGATGCGCTTGTTTAAGGTGATGGGTGGAGCTTACTGCTGTAACAGAGCGAATTAAACAAACCAACCTCAACATGATCAATGTGTGTGTGTGTGTGTGTGTGTGTGTGTGTGTGTGTGTGTGTGTGTGCTTCACCTCAGGATGCTGCTGGTGTTATTATATTACATTTTTATTAATAATGAACCTTCAGCAGACAGTTTGGCGTGGCTCCAGGTTTTTGTGTTTCTGGTCTGGACTTCCTGCTTTACAGAGGAAGGAGACTCATCAGTCTGGACCAGGTGGTTCAGAGGTTCAGTGGTTCAGTGGTTCAGTGGTTCAGTGGTTCAGAGGTTCAGTGGTTCAGAGGTTCAGTGGTTCAGAGGTTCAGTGGTTCAGTGGTTCAGTGGTTCAGAGGTTCAGTGGTTCAGAGGTTCAGTGGTTCAGTGGTTCAGTGGTTCAGAGGTTCAGAGGTTCAGTGGTTCAGAGGTTCAGTGGTTCAGAGGTTCAGTGGTTCAGTGGTTCAGAGGTTCAGTGGTTCAGAGGTTCAGTGTTTCAGTGGTTCAGAGGTTCAGTGGTTCAGTGGTTCAGAGGTTCAGAGGTTCAGTGGTTCAGTGGTTCAGAGGTTCAGTGGTTCAGTGGTTCAGAGGTTCAGAGGTTCAGTGGTTCAGTGGTTCAGAGGTTCAGTGGTTCAGAGGTTCAGTGTTTCAGTGGTTCAGTGGTTCAGAGGTTCAGAGGTTCAGTGGTTCAGTGGTTCAGAGGTTCAGTGGTTCAGTGGTTCAGAGGTTCAGAGGTTCAGTGGTTCAGTGGTTCAGAGGTTCAGTGGTTCAGAGGTTCAGTGGTTCAGAGGTTCAGTGTTTCAGTGGTTCAGTGGTTCAGAGGTTCAGTGGTTCAGTGGTTCAGAGGTTCAGTGGTTCAGAGGTTCAGTGGTTCAGAGGTTCAGTGGTTCAGAGGTTCAGAGGTTCAGAGGTTCAGTGGTTCAGAGGTTCAGAGGTTCAGTGGTTCAGTGGTTCAGTGGTTCAGAGGTTCAGTGGTTCAGAGGTTCAGTGGTTCAGTGGTTCAGAGGTTCAGTGGTTTAGAGGTTCAGAGGTTCAGAGGTTCAGTGGTTTAGAGGTTCACTGGTTCAGAGGTTCAGAGGTTCAGTGGTTCAGAGGTTCAGTGGTTCAGAGGTTCAGATGTTCAGTGGTTCAGTGCTTCAGAGGTTCAGTGGTTCAGTGGTTCAGAGGTTCAGTGGTTCAGAGGTTCAGTGGTTTAGAGGTTCAGAGGTTCAGTGGTTTAGAGGTTCAGAGGTTCAGTGGTTCAGAGGTTCAGAGGTTCAGTGGTTTAGAGGTTCAGAGGTTCAGTGGTTTAGAGGTTCAGAGGTTCAGTGGTTCAGTGGTTTAGAGGTTCAGAGGTTCAGTGTTTCAGTGGTTTAGAGGTTCAGAGGTTCAGTGGTTCAGAGGTTCAGTGGTTCAGAGGTTCAGTGGTTCAGTGGTTCAGTGGTTCAGAGGTTCAGTGGTTCAGAGGTTCAGTGGTTTAGAGGTTCAGAGGTTCAGTGGTTTAGAGGTTCAGAGGTTCAGTGGTTCAGAGGTTCAGTGGTTTAGAGGTTCAGAGGTTCAGAGGTTCAGTGGTTTAGAGGTTCAGAGGTTCAGTGGTTCAGAGGTTCAGTGGTTTAGAGGTTCAGAGGTTCAGAGGTTCAGTGGTTTAGAGGTTCAGTGGTTTAGAGGTTCAGAGGTTCAGTGGTTCAGAGGTTCAGAGGTTCAGTGGTTTAGAGGTTCAGAGGTTCAGTGGTTTAGAGGTCCAGTGGTTCAGAGGTTGAGTGGTTCAGAGGTTCAGAGGTTCAGTGGTTCAGAGGTTCAGAGGTTCAGTGGTTTAGAGGTTCAGTGGTTTAGAGGTTCAGAGGTTCAGAGGTTCAGTGGTTCAGAGATTCAGAGGTTCAGTGGTTTAGAGGTTCAGTGGTTCAGAGGTTCAGTGGTTTAGAGGTTCAGAGGTTCAGTGGTTCAGAGGTTTAGAGGTTCAGAGGTTCAGAGGTTCAGTGGTTTAGAGGTTCAGAGGTTCAGAGGTTCAGTGGTTCAGAGGTTCAGAGGTTCAGAGGTTCAGTGGTTTAGAGGTTCAGAGGTTCAGAGGTTCAGTGGTTTAGAGGTTCAGAGGTTCAGAGGTTCAGAGGTTCAGTGGTTTAGAGGTTCAGAGGTTCAGAGGTTCAGTGGTTTAGAGGTTCAGAGGTTCAGTGGTTCAGAGGTTCAGAGGTTCAGAGGTTCAGGGGTTTAGAGGTTCAGAGGTTCAGTGGTTCAGAGGTTCAGAGGTTCAGAGGTTCAGTGGTTTAGAGGTTCAGAGGTTCAGAGGTTCAGTGGTTTAGAGGTTCAGAGGTTCAGAGGTTCAGTGGTTTAGAGGTTCAGTGGTTTAGAGGTTCAGGGGTTCAGAGGTTCAGTGGTTTAGAGGTTCAGTGGTTCAGAGGTTCAGAGGTTCAGTGGTTCAGTGGTTTAGAGGTTCAGAGGTTCAGAGGTTCAGTGGTTTAGAGGTTCAGTGGTTTAGAGGTTCAGAGGTTCAGTGGTTTAGAGGTTCAGTGGTTCAGAGGTTCAGAGGTTCAGAGGTTCAGTGGTTTAGAGGTTCAGAGGTTCAGAGGTTCAGTGGTTTAGAGGTTCAGTGGTTTAGAGGTTCAGAGGTTCAGAGGTTCAGTGGTTTAGAGGTTCAGTGGTTCAGAGGTTCAGTGGTTTAGAGGTTCAGAGGTTCAGAGGTTCAGTGGTTTAGAGGTTCAGAGGTTCAGAGGTTCAGTGGTTTAGAGGTTCAGAGGTTCAGAGGTTCAGTGGTTCAGAGGTTCAGAGGTTCAGAGGTTCAGTGGTTTAGAGGTTCAGAGGTTCAGAGGTTCAGTGGTTCAGAGGTTCAGAGGTTCAGAGGTTCAGTGGTTTAGAGGTTCAGAGGTTCAGAGGTTCAGTGGTTTAGAGGTTCAGTGGTTTAGAGGTTCAGAGGTTCAGAGGTTCAGTGGTTTAGAGGTTCAGTGGTTCAGAGGTTCAGAGGTTCAGTGGTTCAGTGGTTTAGAGGTTCAGAGGTTCAGAGGTTCAGTGGTTTAGAGGTTCAGTGGTTCAGAGGTTCAGAGGTTCAGAGGTTCAGAGGTTCAGTGGTTTAGAGGTTCAGAGGTTCAGAGGTTCAGTGGTTTAGAGGTTCAGTGGTTTAGAGGTTCAGAGGTTCAGAGGTTCAGTGGTTTAGAGGTTCAGAGGTTCAGAGGTTCAGAGGTTCAGTGGTTTAGAGGTTCAGAGGTTCAGTGGTTCAGAGGTTCAGAGGTTCAGAGGTTCAGTGGTTTAGAGGTTCAGAGGTTCAGAGGTTCAGTGGTTTAGAGGTTCAGAGGTTCAGAGGTTCAGTGGTTTAGAGGTTCAGAGGTTCAGTGGTTCAGAGGTTCAGAGGTTCAGGGGTTTAGAGGTTCAGAGGTTCAGAGGTTCAGTGGTTCAGAGGTTCAGAGGTTCAGAGGTTCAGTGGTTTAGAGGTTCAGAGGTTCAGAGGTTCAGTGGTTTAGAGGTTCAGAGGTTCAGAGGTTCAGTGGTTTAGAGGTTCAGTGGTTTAGAGGTTCAGAGGTTCAGAGGTTCAGTGGTTTAGAGGTTCAGTGGTTCAGAGGTTCAGAGGTTCAGTGGTTCAGTGGTTTAGAGGTTCAGAGGTTCAGAGGTTCAGTGGTTTAGAGGTTCAGTGGTTTAGAGGTTCAGAGGTTCAGAGGTTCAGTGGTTTAGAGGTTCAGTGGTTCAGAGGTTCAGAGGTTCAGAGGTTCAGTGGTTTAGAGGTTCAGAGGTTCAGAGGTTCAGTGGTTTAGAGGTTCAGTGGTTTAGAGGTTCAGAGGTTCAGAGGTTCAGTGGTTTAGAGGTTCAGTGGTTCAGAGGTTCAGTGGTTTAGAGGTTCAGAGGTTCAGAGGTTCAGTGGTTTAGAGGTTCAGAGGTTCAGAGGTTCAGTGGTTTAGAGGTTCAGAGGTTCAGAGGTTCAGTGGTTCAGAGGTTCAGAGGTTCAGAGGTTCAGTGGTTTAGAGGTTCAGAGGTTCAGTGGTTCAGAGGTTCAGAGGTTCAGAGGTTCAGTGGTTTAGAGGTTCAGAGGTTCAGAGGTTCAGTGGTTTAGAGGTTCAGAGGTTCAGAGGTTCAGTGGTTTAGAGGTTCAGTGGTTTAGAGGTTCAGAGGTTCAGAGGTTCAGTGGTTTAGAGGTTCAGTGGTTCAGAGGTTCAGAGGTTCAGTGGTTCAGTGGTTTAGAGGTTCAGAGGTTCAGAGGTTCAGTGGTTTAGAGGTTCAGTGGTTCAGAGGTTCAGAGGTTCAGAGGTTCAGAGGTTCAGTGGTTTAGAGGTTCAGAGGTTCAGAGGTTCAGTGGTTTAGAGGTTCAGTGGTTTAGAGGTTCAGAGGTTCAGAGGTTCAGTGGTTTAGAGGTTCAGAGGTTCAGAGGTTCAGAGGTTCAGTGGTTTAGAGGTTCAGTGGTTTAGAGGTTCAGAGGTTCAGAGGTTCAGTGGTTTAGAGGTTCAGTGGTTTAGAGGTTCAGAGGTTCAGAGGTTCAGTGGTTTAGAGGTTCAGAGGTTCAGTGGTTCAGAGGTTCAGTGGTTCAGAGGTTCAGTGGTTCAGTGTCGCTGCATGAAGTCGCCCAACAATATTCTGATAAAAATGAGAACAAAAAATTATGGCATGATGATAAAAGGAGGTAGGGTTAGTTGTGTTTCCTAGGTGATGCAGCGGTGTGTGAGTGTTTCCTAGGTGATGCAGCGGTGTGTGAGTGTTTCCTAAGTAACGCAGCGGTGTGTGTGTGTTTCCTAGGTAACGCAGTGGTGTGTGTGTGTTTCCTAGGTAATGCAACGGTGTGTGTGTTTCCTAGGTAACGCAGCGGTGTGT
>NW_027605193.1:130171-149915 GCF_048128805.1 Centroberyx gerrardi
TCTCTCTCTGTGTCTCTCTGTGTCTCTCTGTGTCTCTCTCTCTCTCTCATATATATACTGTATGTCTCTCTCCCTCTCTCTCTCCAGGTTAGTCCATTCTGAAGGCAGTCTGGTCGACCTCTCGTTGGTCGGCGCTCTTCCTCTCCCTAAGGAGGAAGAGAGGAGAGAGGAGGAGAGAGAAGAGGAGAGGGAGGAGGAGAAGTGGACAGAGAAGGATGAGGAAGAGGAGGAGTACCCCTGTATGTTTGACAGGGAAACCCTGTCTGACCAGATGGCAGGTAAACAGACTAACATAGTAATACTGTACTGCAAAGTACATACATGTAGTTAGAAGCCATTTAGCTTATTAAAATTTCCCTCTCCTCTCCTCTCCTCTCCTCCTCTCCTCTCCTCTCCTCCTCCCCTCCTCTCCTCTTCTCCCCTCCTCTCCTCCTCTCCTCTCCTCCTCTCCTCCCCTCCTCTCCTCTCCTCTCCTCCCCTCCTCTCCTCCTCTCCTCTCCTCTCCTCCTCTCCTCTCCTCCTCTCCTCTCCTCTCCTCCTCTCCTCTTCTCCTCCTCTCCTCCTCTCCTCTCCTCCCCTCCTCTCCTCTCCTCCCCTCCTCTCCTCCTCTCCCCTCCTCCCCTCCTCCCCTCCTCTCCTCCTCTCCTCCTCTCCTCAGCCCTGGTCTCCTGGAGGTTGGTGGTGGACCGTCTCTCTGTCTTGTTCCTGCGCCTCCTCCTGTCCCTTCAGTCTCTCCAGCGCCTCCTCTGGTGGCTCCTGGAACTTCACATCGTTAAGATCGTCTCCTCCTACATCATGTGGGTCTGTGTTAAAGAGGTACAACCTGTTTCCTTCTTTAAGCTTTTACTGTGCGGGATGCTGGGCCTCAGATGTGAACCTTTATCATAATAACTGTATTTATAGAGCGGAGCACTTTTCCAAAATACTGCTGACAAAATAGTGAACAGAACAACATACTCAGAAAATATTATAACCAATTATAATATTATAACAGTAATAAAAATGTTAAGATAAAATATACAGGTAATAAATCACAAGAGCAGTGACAAAATAAACAGATAATAAAATTACAAAATAAAATGAAAAGAGAAAGTTATCTCTGGATGAAGAAAAAGCCTTTGACAGGTCGGAGCAGGAGTTCCTAATCAATACTTCATCTGCTGGTTGTGGGGAAAAAGTAATTAGATAAGAGTTTAGATCAGATGAAACTTTATTGTGCAGAATATAAATACACTGAACAAAAATATAAACGCAACATTTTTGGTTTTGCTCCCATTTTTCATGAGTTGAAATAAAAGATCTAAGACTTTTTCTATGCACACAAAAGGCTTATTTCTCTCAAATTTTGTTCACAAATTTGTTTAAATCCATGTTAGTGAGCACTTCTCCTTTGCCAAGATAATCCATCCACCTGACAGGTGTGGCATATCAAGATGCTGATTAAACAGCATGATTATTGCACAGGTGTGCCTTGGGCCGGTCACAATAAAAGGCCACTCTAAAATGTGCAGTTTTATCTGGAAAAAAGACATTTATTAGGCACTGAACTATGGATCTCACATGACTCGGGCTACAGATTTGCATTTTTTGAAACCCGGTCAGTATCTGATGTGAGCACCATTTGCCTCATGCAGTGCGACACATCTCCTTCACACAGAGTTGATCAGGTTGATTGTGGCCTGTGGAGTGTCGGTCCGCTCCTCTTCAGTAGCTGTGAGAAGTTGCTGGATATCGGCAGGAAGTGGAACTCGCTGTCGTACACGCCGATCCAGAGCGTCCCAAACATGCTCAGTGGGTGACATGTCTGGTGATCGTTGCAACACGGGGCCGTGCATCATCATGCTGCAACATGAGCTCTGGTGGACGTTCCTGCAGTCAGCATGCCGACTGCACGCTCCCTCAAAACAACATCTGAGGCGTTGTGTCGTGTGATAAAACTGCACATTTTAGAGTGGCCTCTTATTGTGAGCAGCCCAAGGCACACCTGTGCAATAATCATGCTGTTTAATCAGCATGTTGATATGCCACACCTGTCAGGTGGATGGATTATCTTGTGCTCACTAACACGGATTTAAACAAATTTGTGAACAAAATTTGAGAGAAATAAGCCTTTTGTGTGCAGAGAAAAGTCTTAGATCTTTTATTTCAACTCGTGAAAAATGGGAACAAAACCAAAAGTGTTGCGTTTATATTTTTGTTCAGTAAAAGTATAAAATAAGAATAGTGAATAATAAGTGTAATAATAAGAGTAATAAGTAATAAGAGTAGTAAATGAAGTGTTAAATATAACTGGCAACACTGTAACAGAGTAAAATATAAAGATGAAAATCCTGAAACAGTATGGACGACATTAAGATGACAGCAGCAGAACTTACTGACGACAAAGTGAAATAAGTGAAATAAGTGAAATAAGTGAAATAAGTGAAATAAGTGAAATAAGGTTCAGCTGCAGATCTGTTATTGATTATTGAAAGTTTATTGCTGTCCTGAACATATGATGTTGCTGTAGGCTGATGAGACATGAGATATGTTTAATTAATTAAGATGTGTGATTAAAGAACATCCACCCTGTCTGTCTCTCTGCCGGTCTGTCTCTCTGCCGGTCTGTCTCTCTGCCTGTCTGCCTGTCTGTCTCTCTGCCTGTCTGCCTGTCTGTCTCTCTGCCGGTCTGTCTCTGTGCCGGTCTGTCTCTGTGCCGGTCTGTCTCTCTGCCTGTCTGTCTCTCTGCCGGTCTGTCTCTCTGCCTGTCTGCCGGTCTGCCGGTCTGTCTCTCTGCCGGTCTGTCTCTCTGCCGGTCTGTCTCTCTGCCTGTCTGCCTGTCTGTCTCTCTGCCTGTCTGCCTGTCTGTCTCTCTGCCGGTCTGTCTCTCTACCTGTCTGCCGGTCTGTCTCTCTGCCGGTCTGCCTGTCTGCCGGTCTGTCTCTCTGCCGGTCTGCCTGTCTGTCTCTCTGCCTGTCTGTCTCTCTGCCGGTCTGTCTCTCTGCCTGTCTGCCGGTCTGTCTCTCTGCCGGTCTGCCTGTCTGTCTCTCTGCCGGTCTGTCTCTCTGCCTGTCTGCCGGTCTGTCTCTCTGCTGGTCTGCCTGTCTGTCTCTCTGCCTGTCTGCCGGTCTGTCTCTCTGCCGGTCTGCCTGTCTGTCTCTCTGCCGGTCTGCCTGTCTGTCTCTCTGCCGGTCTGTCTCTCTGCAGGTGTGTGTGTTCAACCTGGTGTTTGTGGTGTGTGTGGGCGTGGCGCTGCCCTGCAGGGCGTGGCGCCCCCTGCTGGCAGCGGTGTGTACAGTCTGGACCTGTGTGGTGACGGTGTGTAAGATGCTGTACCAGCTGAACGCCGTCCAGCCGCACCGATACGCATCCAACTGCTCCATGGTAGGGTGTGTGTGTATGTGTGTATGTGTGTGTGTGTGTGTGTGTGTGTGTGTGTGTGTGTGTGTGTGTGTGTGTGTGTGTGTGTGTGTGTGTAGTTAACCAGGCCGGTTGGTTAGTGATGGTTAACTAGCATCACTGCTGTCATGTCAGTCCAGACTCTGCTGCTGAAGGAACGTTTCAACCCTTCAGTCCCAAGTCTGTCTGTCTGTCTGACCTGTCTGTCTGTCTGTCTGACCTGTCTGTCTGTCTGTCTGACCTGTCTGTCTGTCTGGTCTGTCTGTCTGTCTGTCTGTCTGACCTGTCTGTCTGTCTGACCTGTCTGTCCTGTCTGTCTGACCTGTCTGTCTGTCTGGTCTGTCCTGTCTGTCTGACCTGTCTGTCTGACCTGGTCTGTCTGTCTGACCTGTCTGTCTGTCTGGTCTGTCTGTCTGTCTGACCTGTCTGTCTGTCTGGTCTGTCTGTCCTGTCTGTCTGTCTGTCTGACCTGTCTGTCTGTCTGGTCTGTCTGTCCTGTCTGTCTGTCTGTCTGACCTGTCTGTCTGTCTGGTCTGTCTGTCCTGTCTGTCTGTCTGTCTGACCTGTCTGTCTGTCTGTCTGTAGCCAGGTAATTCCAGTTCTGACCTGTCTGGGTCTGTTCTGTACTCTGGACCAGTTGACCCCGCCCAGTGGGTGGGGCTTCACAAGACTGACGGCAAACTACTGGACTACCTGAGGGTGAGACCCCCCCCCCCTCCCCCCAACACACACACACACACACACACACACACACACACATCTAGAACACTAGACTAACAATGCTACTGGTCACAGTATCTAATCCAGAATACAGGAATCCATCATGTAGAGAGGAAGAAGGCCGGGCCTCGGTCTGAACCCTGAGGGACTCCACTGCTGGTCTCTGCAGACCAAGACCATGAATCACCTTTTAAAGTGTGTTGGCAGGGCGTGTTAACAGGGCGTGTTAGCAGGGTGTGTCGTGTTAGCACGGCATGTTAGCAGGGCGTGTTAACAGGGCGTGTTAGCAGGGTGTGTCGTGTTAGCAGGGCGTGTTAGCAGGGTGTGTTAACAGGGCGTGTTAGCAGGCGTGTCGTGTTAGCAGGGTGTGTTAGCAGGCATGTTATGTTAGCAGGGCGTGTTAGCAGGGCATGTTAGCAGGCGTGTCGTGTTAGCAGGGCGTGTTAGCAGGCGTGTCGTGTTAGCAGGGCGTGTTAGCAGGGCGTGTTGTGTTAGCAGGGCGTGTTAGCAGGGCGTGTCGTGTTAGCAGGGCGTGTTAGCAGGGTGTGTTAACAGGGCGTGTTAGCAGGCGTGTCATGTTAGCAGGGCGTGTTAGCAGGCGTGTTATGTTAGCAGGGCGTGTTAGCAGGGTGTGTCATGTTAGCAGGGCGTGTTAGCAGGGCATGTTAGCAGGCGTGTCGTGTTAGCAGGGCGTTTCGTGTTAGCAGGGCGAGTTAGCAGGGCGTGTCGCGTTAGCAGGGCGTGTCGTGTTAGCAGGGCATGTTAGCAGGCGTGTCGTGTTAGCAGGGCGTGTTAGCAGGGCGTGTCGTGTTAGCAGGGCGTGTTAGCAGGGTGTGTCGTGTTAGCAGGGCGTGTTAGCAGGGTGTGTTAACAGGGCGTGTTAGCAGGCGTGTCGTGTTAGCAGGGCGTGTTAGCAGGCGTGTTATGTTAGCAGGGCGTGTTAGCAGGGTGTGTCATGTTAGCAGGGCGTGTTAGCAGGGCATGTTAGCAGGCGTGTCGTGTTAGCAGGGCGTGTCGTGTTAGCAGGGCATGTTAGCAGGGCGTGTCATGTTAGCAGGGCATGTTAGCAGGCGTTTCGTGTTAGCAGGGCGTGTTAGCAGGTGTGTCGTGTTAGCAGGGCATGTTAGCAGGCGTGTCGTGTTAGCAGGGCGTGTTAGCAGGGCATGTTAGCAGGGCGTGTTAGCAGGCGTGGCGTGTTAGCAGGCGTGGCGTGTTAGCAGGCCGTGTTAGCAGGGCGTGTCGTGTTAGCATGGCGTGTTAGCAGGGTGTGTTAGCACGGCATGTTAGCAGGGTGCGTTAGCAGGGCGTGTCGTGTTAGCAGGGCGTGTTAGCAGGGCGTGTTAGCAGGCGTGTCATGTTAGCAGGCCTTGTTAGCAGGGCGTGTCGTGTTAGCACGGCGTGTTAGCAGGCTGTGTTAGCACGGCATGTTAGCAGGGTGTGTTAGCAGGGCGTGTCGTGTTAGCAGGGCGTGTTAGCATGGCATGTTAGCAGGGTGTGTTAGCAGGGCGTGTCGTGTTAGCAGGGCATGTTAAATTTGGTCACAAACAGTGCTGCTAGCCTCTTCTATAGGGTCATGCTGTGTTAGCCATTCCCATAGTTATAAATGATGATTGTAGCATTGTGCTAACCTGTCTCCACAGTATAACCTGGTGATGCTAGCACTGCTAGCTTTTGAGGTGACTGTTTACAGACACCAGGAACTCTACCGTCTCCGTGGCAACATAGTCCCACCCCCCACCAGAACCTTGTTCCATGACATCACAAGGCAACACCTTGACGACGGGTTGCTAAGCTGTGCCAAGTACTTTGTGAACTATTTCTTCTATAAGTTTGGACTGGAGGTGAGACACACACACACACACAGACACACACAGACATACACACACACACACACACACAGAAAGTCTAAAGCAGAAATCCTCTCCGCTCCTCAGACCTGCTTCCTGTTGGCCATCAATGTGATTGGTCAGCGGATGGATCTGTTCGCTGTAGGCCACGCCTTCGGCCTCATCGCCGTCCTATCACGTCGCAGCAGGAAGCGGATCGCTCTAATGTGGCCCAAGTACTGCTACTTCCTGTCAGGACTGTTGTGTTTCCAGTATCTGCTGTGTGTTGGCTTCCCTGCTGCTGCATGTAGAGGTAGACACACACACACACACACACACACACACCTAGCAGATTGTGTTATAGCCATTTCACTGACTCTCTTCATGCTGTGGTTTCACGTTCTGTTTGTCCATCTGCTCTACTCTACTCTGTTCTATATTCTATTCTTTTCTTCTATATTTTTTCTTTTTCTTCTATATGTTACTATAATCTGATTTGATCTAATCAATATAATCTAATATAATCTAATCTGAACTAATCTGATTTGATGTAATCTGATTTGATCTAATCTGATTTGATCTAATCTGATTTGATCTAATCTGAACTAATCTGATGTGATCTAATCTAATCTGATTTGATGTAATCTGATCTAATCTGATTTGATGTAATATGATTTGATGTAATCTGATCTAATCTGATTTGATGTAATCTAATCTGAACTAATCTGATCTAATCTGATTTGATGTAATCTAATCTAATCTAATCTGAACTAATCTAATCTAATATGTTTTGATCTGATGTAATCTTATCTAATCTGATCTAACCTAGTCTAGTCTAGTCTAATCTGATCTGATCTGATAGATCTGGCTGGTCACATGTTAATGTCGACGTCATCATAGAGTTCTGTAGCAGAGTTTTGTAGAACCCAGATTTAAACAGCTGGTTCCACGTGGTTCCACTCATTAAACAAAGACAAAACATTGGTAATGAAGCACAGAGAGATGACATTCTGCCTCATGTTGACTTCCTATCCCTGAAGGCCGAGGATCATGTCAGAAATCTTTTTCATCATTTTTGACAGTGATCTTTGTTTTAAGAACCATATCAGTAACGTGTGCAAAACGGCCTTTTATCATTTACGGCATATTTCTAAGGTCCGTGACACACTTTCCACTGCTGACTGTGAAAAACTAACCAGGCTAGACTACTGTAATTCCCTCCTATCTGGATTACCCAAGAACTCAGTTACTACTCCTCAAAGAGTTCAGAATGCCGCTGCCAGAATAACAACACGCACTAGACTGAGAGACTGAGAGACCACATTACACCCGTCCTTAAATCTCTTCATCCAATAGCAGTATGCTGACCATCCCTAAAATTAGGCTTAAGAGTGGTGAGTCAGCATTTAGCTACCTTGGACCTACACTGTGGAACTCCCTCCCAGATAAGTTAAGAGCCACTGATACACTCAGCACTTTCAAGAAGCATCTTAAAACACATATTTTTACCATTGCTTTTAATTAGGTGGTGGTAAATTGGTTTACATGTATTTAGTGTTTTTTTTCTTTTACTTCTGTGTATTTAAATTGTATCCTTTGTTGTCCTTTTTACTATTGTTTTTATTGTTTTACTCCTTTTATTTCTTTGTTTTTATGCCTTTTTATTCTGTGAAGCACTTTGTAAACAGTCTTGTTAAAAGGTGCTATACAAATAAAGTTATTATTATTATTATTATTCAGTCGATCTGAGGATTAGCAGCTGATCTGAATCTGCCTGCTGATTGGCTGTAGCTGGACAGCAGGCTCAATAACCAGCTGTAACACTGAGGAGTGTTTCTGCCCCCGAACCTGAATAACCAGCCGTAACACTGAGGAGTGTCGCTGCCCCCGAACCTGAATAACCAGCCGTAACACTGAGGAGTGTCGCTGCCCCCGAACCTGAATAACCAGCCGTAACACTGAGGAGTGTCGCTGCCCCCGAACCTGAATAACCAGCCGTAACACTGAGGAGTGTCGCTGCCCCCGAACCTGAATACCATCCGTAACACTGAGGAGTGTCGCTGCCCCCGAACCTGAATAACCAGCCGTAACACTGAGGAGTGTCGCTGCCCCCGAACCTGAATAACCAGCCGTAACACTGAGGAGTGTCGCTGCCCCCGAACCTGAATAACCAGCCGTAACACTGAGGAGTGTCGCTGCCCCCGAACCTGAATAACCAGCCGTAACACTGAGGAGTGTCGCTGCACGACACCAAAACTCTGAGTGTGTTTCTGCATCCATGTTGAGTTAGACAGTTTTCAATAGAAAACAGTCCATCAGCACTGGTTTATGATCTGGTTTATGATCTGGTTTATGATCTGGTTTATGATCTGGTTTACCTGAGACCTGTGTATGTGTGCGTGTGTGTGTGTGTGTGCATGCGTGTGTGTGTGTGTGTGTGTGTGCAGACTACCCCTGGAGGTTTCCGTCCTCCAACATGGACTCCAACATGGTGAAGTGGCTCTTCCTCCCCGATCACCTGACCCCCCCCAACCCACTCTTCCTCCTCTGTAAGATCATCATCATCATCATCATCATCATCATCATCATCATCAATATTACAACTATTAGACTGTCTCTATTATAATTACCATATAAATATCAATTCATTGTGAAATCCTCTCCTCTCCTCTCCTCACCCCTCCTCCCCTCCTCTCCTCTCCTCTCCTCTCTCCTCCTCTCCTCTCCTCTTCTCACCCCTCCTCCTCTCCCCTCCTCTCCTCTCCTCTCCTCTCTCCTCCTCTCCTCTCCTCTCCTCTCCTCTCCCCTCCTCTCCTCTCCTCCTCTCCTCTCCTCTCCTCTCCTCACCCCTCCTCCTCTCCTCTCCTCTCCTCCTCTCCTCTCCTCTCCTCACCCCTCCTCCTCTCCCCTCCTCCCCTCCTCCCCTCCTCTCCTCCTCTCCCCTCCTCTCCTCTCCTCTCCTCTCTCCTCCTCTCCTCTCCTCTTCTCACCCCTCCTCCTCTCCCCTCCTCTCCTCTCCTCTCCTCTCTCCTCCTCTCCTCTCCTCTCCTCTCCCCTCCTCTCCTCTCCTCCTCTCCTCTCCTCTCCTCTCCTCACCCCTCCTCCTCTCCTCTCCTCTCCTCCTCTCCTCTCCTCTCCTCACCCCTCCTCCTCTCCCCTCCTCTCCTCTCCTCTCTCCTCCTCTCCTCTCCTCTCCTCCTCTCCCCTCCTCTCCTCCTCTCCTCTCCTCTCCTCACCCCTCCTCCTCTCCTCTCCTCTCCTCACCCCTCCTCTCCTCTCCTCCTCTCCTCTCCTCTCCTCACCCCTCCTCCTCTCCCCTCCTCTCCTCCTCTCCTCTCCTCTCCTCTCCTCACCCCTCCTCCTCTCCTCTCCTCTCCTCCTCTCCTCTCCTCTCCTCACCCCTCCTCCTCTCCCCTCCTCTCCTCTCCTCTCCTCTCCTCTCCTCACCCCTCCTCCTCTCCCCTCCTCCCCTCCTCTCCTCCTCTCCTCTCCTCTCCTCACCCCTCCTCCTCTCCCCTCCTCTCCTCTCCTCTCTCCTCCTCTCCTCTCCTCTCCTCCTCTCCCCTCCTCTCCTCCTCTCCTCTCCTCACCCCTCCTCCTCTCCTCTCCTCTCCTCACCCCTCCTCTCCTCTCCTCCTCTCCTCTCCTCTCCTCACCCCTCCTCCTCTCCCCTCCTCTCCTCCTCTCCTCTCCTCTCCTCTCCTCACCCCTCCTCCTCTCCTCTCCTCTCCTCACCCCTCCTCTCCTCTCCTCCTCTCCTCTCCTCTCCTCTCCTCACCCCTCCTCCTCTCCCCTCCTCTCCTCTCCTCTCCTCTCTCCTCCTCTCCTCTCCTCTCCTCCTCTCCTCTCCTCTCCTCTCCTCACCCCTCCTCTCCTCTCCTCCTCTCCTCTCCCCTCCTCTCCTCCTCTCCTCTCCTCTCCTCACCCCTCCTCCTCTCCCCTCCTCTCCTCTCCTCCTCTCCTCTCCCCTCCTCTCCTCCTCTCCTCTCCTCCCCTAGATGACTTCATGCTCCTCCTCGGCTCCTCCTTGCAGCTCCAGGTGTTTGAGGAGGAGCTTCAGTTGTCGGTTCAGATCCTGGCAGGAGACAACAGTGAGCTGGACGGAGATGATGGACAGGCTTCTGACCCAATCAGACAGCTCCGATTAAACACCGCCCCCGACTTCATACTGTGCAGGTAAACTCCGCCCAACCTGTCTGTCTACCTGTCTGTCTACCAGTCTGTTTACCTGTCTGTCTGTTTACCTGTCTGTCTGTCTGCCTGTTTACCTGTTTTACTGTCTGTCTGTCTGTCTGTTTACCTGTTTTACTGTCTGTCTGTCTGCCTGTCTGTCTGTTTACCTGTCTTACTGTCTGTTTACCTGTTTACCTGTCTGCCTGTCTGTCTGTCTGTCTACCTGTCTTACTGTCTGTCTACCTGTCTGTCTGTCTGTCTGTTTACCTGTTTTACTGTCTGTCTGTTTACCTGTCTGCCTGTCTGTCTGTTTACCTGTCTTACTGTCTGTTTGTCTGTCTGTCTGTCTGTCTGTCTACCTGTCTTACTGTCTGTTTACCTGTCTGTCTGCCTGTCTGTCTTCCAGGTCCTACCTCGACATGCTGAAGGTGATCATGTTCAGCTACATGTTTTGGTTCGTCCTGACCATCATCTTCATCACCGGGACGACCAGGTATCAACACACACGTTAAAGGAAGACTTGACCTAAAAGTGTACAATAATAATACTAGTAATAATAATAACAGTGGTAATAGTAATAATAATGTGTTTCAGGATCAGCATCTTCTGTATGGGTTACCTGGTGGCGTGTTTCTACTTCCTGTTGGTGGGCGGAGACTTGCTGCTGAAGCCAATCAAATCCATCCTGGTCTATTGGGACTGTCTGATTGGCTACAATGTCTTTGTGATCACAATGAAAAATATTCTGTCGGTATGTCACACAAACACACACACACACACACACACACACAGAGGTACTCCGGTACTGTAGATTCGTACCAGAATTCCCTCTGCCTGCTGTCCATCATCATCATCATCATCATCATCATCATCATCATCATCATCATCATGTTTACAGTTTAGAAGATGTGGGTTGACTGACATGGAGACCAGTGACATGATGGGACAGTCTGTGTTGGACAGTCTGGGACATTTTGGGTTGGATAGTCTGGGACAGTCTGGTTTGGATAGTATGGGACACTAATCCTCTGTCTGTCTGTCTGTCTACCTGTCTGTCTGTCTACCTGTCTGTGTCTCCAGATCCTGGCCTGTGGTTTCATTAAGTCCTTGGTGTTGAATCACTGCTGGTTGATCCAACTCTTCAGCCTGGCCTGTACTATTAAAGGATACACTAAACGTATGGGAACTATCTGTCTATCTGTCTATCTGTCTATCTGTCTATCTGTCTATCTATATCTTACTGTTGTTGATTGTTTATTATTGTTGTAGTTGTCTACTGTTTATCTTTGTTTATAGTTTATAATTTGTTTATTCTTTGTTGTTTACTCCAGCGGAGCAGCAGAGCAGTAAACAGTGTGAGTTGCCTAGCGACGAGGCAGGGATAATATGGGATGGCGTCTGTTTCTGCTTCCTGTTGCTACAGCGACGAGTTTTCAGGAGTCAGTACTTCCTGTATGTAGTGTTGGACCTGCGCAACACACAACTACTGGCTTCCAGGTACACACACACACACACACACACACACACACACTACCTCCACAACACACAACTACTGGCTTCCAGGTACACACACACACACACACACACACACACACACACACTACCTCCACAATATACAACTACTGGCCTCCAGGTTCACACAGTGTGACAGTCTGTGTTTCTTCATTCCATTTCTGTGGAGTCTGGATCTATCTATCTATCTATCTATCTATCTATCTATCTATCTATCTATCTATCTATCTATCTCTCTCTCTTCCTTCTAGCTGTTTATCCAGGTCAAGTTCTCTGAAGCGAAGCAGCAGCTTCCTCCAGCTCCTCCCAGGCATGCTGGGAAATGTAGTCCCTCCAGCGTCCCTCCAGTCCTGGTTCTACCTGAGGTCTCCTCCCAGTCGGTCAAGCCCAGTACACCTCCAAACGTGGGGGGGGGGGGGTTCTTATCTGGAGGTGTGAACCTCCTCAGCTGGCTCGATACCGCTGAGCTGCTAGAGGAGATGAGGAACATCTCAGCTTGTACCTCATTCAGTCATTCAGTCATTCAGTCATTCAGTCATTCAGTCATTCAGTCATTCAGTCATTCAGTCAGTCTCTCCCCAAACTTCTGAATGAAGATCGACACGTAAAAGTTTTCTTTGGCTCAGCTCTCTCTCCTCCTCGGTCTGATCTCAGCTAACCTGCAGTCGGTCTCATGATCCTTCTTCCCCTCACTGCTGAATCAGACGGAGACCTGAACTCAGGAAAGCTTTTTCATCAGAGAACCATGAGCTCAGACTTGATGCTCCTCCAGTTCCCATCAGAGATCAGTGTGATGGAGCCAGAAGGATGACATCATCCTCAAACAGCACAGATCCTCCGTGATGTCACTGAACTGGACTCTCTCCAGACCGGCCGTTCCTTGACCTGCTGTCCATGAAGATACAAACAGGAGAGACCAGCAGCATCTTGTTGGAGTCTTGAAGCAGCAACGGCACAAAGCAGCTGTGAGTGAACGGGCTGAGCGGCTCCGTGCTGCCACGGCGCCTCCTGAGTGTCCTGCGGGAGGCGCTGTGGCTCCGTGCTGCCACGGCGCCTCCTGAGTGTCCTGCGGGAGGCGCTGTGGCTCCGTGCTGCCACGGCGCCTCCTGAGTGTCCTGCGGGAGGCGCTGTGGCTCCGTGCTGCCACGGCGCCTCCTGCAGGACACTCAGGAAGGTCGGAGTCTGTTCTGTCCTTCTACCTTCTGATAATACCCAGAAGAGAACAGCCTGGACGATGTCTTCCCCTCCTGAAGGTTTTCCAGAACCTCTTTGAGGCCTGAAGCTCCTCCTCCATCTCCTCTCCAAACTCCTCCTCCACCCAGGGCTTCACTGCTGGTTCCTCTCTGCTGGAGATGGACATTTATGAACCTCCATCTTGGTGTCTGTTTTGGACAATCTATGTCTATAGATTATAACAACACTCATGTTCAGATCACAGTCCGTCTAGCAGTGTTTTTATCTGGCTGAGGTTAAGTCTGTTGTTAAGTTTTTCTTGACTTGATAAAAGTGATCTGGATCCTTTTTTAATTTTATGAATCACTGGTGATGTCATCAAGTGTCCACAACTGTAGAAACATTTGAATCCTGTGCTGTCATGTGAAGAAGTTGGTTCAAATAAAGTATTTCAAGTGTGTGTGTGTGTGTGTGTTGCAGGGGGGCGGAGCTCTTCGAGGCGTCCACAGTGAAAGCTGTCAGAGCGAGACTGGAGGTGGAGAAGAACTCCATGGACCTGCTGAAGAGACAGTACGATACACACACACACACACACACACTATACACATTCACACACAACAACACACACACACACACTAAGTTCACATTTTGTCTGCAGTGTAGAATCTTCTGTTTTTTTCTCAGCTTGGGTCAGTAGAGCCTGAGGGAGGCAGCGAGTCCTCACTTCACCAGGTGGACCGACACTGTCCCTCTTTCACACCTCTCTATCCTCTTTGAATTCCATGCTGCTTCTGTATCTATCAAGCTCCACATTGTGGTCTACTGACCTCGGTCAGCTGGGTGACTTCCTTCATGAGATGGATGTCCTCCTCTCCTTCTTTCCTGAGGATGGACCTCCACTCCTTTCCTGAGGATGGACCTCCTCTCCTTCTTTCCTGAGGATGGACCTCCTCTCCTTCTTTCCTGAAGATGGACCTTCACTCCTTCTTTCCTGAGGATGGACCTTCACTCCTTCTTTCCTGAGGATGGACCTCCACTCCTTTCCTGAGGATGGACCTCCACTCCTTCTTTCCTGAGGATGGACCTCCTCTCCTTCTTTCCTGAGGATGGACCTCCTCTCCTTCTTTCCTGAGGATGGACCTCCTCTCCTTCTTTCCTGAGGATGGACCTCCTCTCATTCTTCTGGGCGACTTCAACATCCAGCCGGAGAAACTGCAATCTCTGTCCTTCCTTAACTTTTTCTCTTCCTTTGACCTCTCCCTCTCTCAATCTCCTCGACTCACGAGGCAGGAACCTGCTGGACCTGATCTACACCAGATCCTGCTGGACCTGATCTACACCAGATCCTGCTGGACCTGATCTACACCAGCTGGCACCTGCAACCTCACTGTCACCCCTCTTCCTGTATCTGACCATCACTTTATAACCTTCTCCCTTCCCATCTCACCCCACCTCCCATCTCACCCCCCACCTCCATCACCCCCACCTCCCATCTCACCCCCCACCTCCCATCTCACCCCCACCTCCATCTCACCCCCACCTCCCATCTCACCCCCCCACCTCCCATCTCACCCCCACCTCCCATCTCACCCCCCACCTCCCATCTCACCCCCACCTCCCATCTCACCCCCCACCTCCCATCTCACCCCCCACCTCCCATCTCACCCCCCACCTCCCATCTCACCCCCCACCCTCCCCATCTCACCCCCACCCTCCCATCTCACCCCCCACCTCCCATCTCACCCCCACCTCCCATCTCACCCCCACCTCCCATCTCACCCCCACCTCCCATTCTCACCTCCCACTCACTCTGTCACCACTTATTTTATTTTATTTTTTTATTTAACCTTTATTTAACCAGGTCGGTCCCGTTGAGATACAAAGACTTCTTTTTCCAGGGAAGCCTGGCCAAGATCGCAGCATGAAAGAGAGAAAAGTTGCAACATTAAAACAAACATTAAGACACAAAACATGCAATAAAATAAAAACAGTTACAGCGTCACCACCGCTCATCCTGAAGACTCTCTCACCTTCCTCACTCTCTTCCTGTCCACTGAGGAGCCTCCACTGCTCTCTCCTCCACTACTCTCTCTCCTCCACTACTCTCTCTCTTCCACTACTCTCTCCTCCACTACTCTCTCTCCTCCTCTACTTTCTCTCCTCCACTACTCCTCTCTCTTCCACTACTCTCTCTCTTCCACTACTCTCTCTCCTCCTCTACTCTCTCTCCTCCTCCACTACTCTCTCTCCTCCTCTCCTCTCTCTCCTCTCCTCCACTACTCTCTCTCCTCCTCTACTCTCTCTCCTCTCCTCCACTACTCTCTCCTCCTCTCTCTCCTCCACTACTCCTCCTCTCTCTCTCCTCTCCTCCACTACTCTCTCTCCTCTCTCTCTACTCTCTCCTCTCTCTTCCACTACTCTCTCTCCTCCTCTACTCTCTCTCCTCCTCCTCTCTCTCCTCCACTACTCTCTCTCCTCTCTCTCCTCCACTACTCTCTCCTCCACTACTCTCTCCTCTCTCCTCCACTACTCTCTCCTCCACTACTCTCTCCTCTCTCTCCTCCACTACTCTCTCCTCCACTACTCTCTCTCTCTCTCCTCCTCTCTCTCTCTCCTCTCCTCCACTACTCTCTCCTCCACTACTCTCTCTCCTCCTCTACTCTCTCTCCTCCACTACCTCCTCTCCTCTCTCTCCTCCTACTCTCTCTCCTCTCCTCCTCACTCCTCTCCTCCTACTCTCTCTCCTCCTCTACTCTCTCTCCTCTCACTACTCTCTCTCCTCCTCTACTCTCTCCTCTCTCTCCACTACTCTCTCTCCTCCTCTACTCTCTCTCCTCTCCTCCACTACTCTCTCTCCTCCACTCTCTCTCCTCTCTCTCCTCCACTACTCTCTCTCCTCACTCTACTCTCTCTCCTCTCCTCCACTACTCTCTCTCCTCCACTACTCTCTCTCCTCCACTACTCTCTCCTCCTCTACTCTCTCCTCTCCTCCACTACTCTCTCTCCTCCACTACTCTCTCTCCTCTCTCTCCTCACTACTCTCTACTCTCTCCTCTCCTCCACTACTCTCTCTCCTCTCCTCTCCACTACTCTCTCTCCTCCTCTACTCTCTCTCCTCCTCTACTCTCTCTCTCCTCTCCTCCACTACTCTCTCTCCTCCACTACTCTCTCTCCTCTCTCTCCTCCTCTACTCTCTCTCCTCTCCTCCACTACTCTCTCCTCCTCTACTCTCTCTCCTCCTCTACTCTCTCCTCTCTCTCCTACACTACTCTCTCTCCTCCTCTCCTCTCTCTCCTCTCTCTCCTCCACTACTCTCTCTCCTCTCTCTCCTATACTACTCTCACTCCTCCTCTACTCTCTCTCCTCTACTACTCTCTCTCCCCTCTCCTCCACTACTCTCTCTCCTCCACTACTCTCTCTCCTCCTCTACTCTCTCCTCTCTCTCCTCCACTACTCTCTCTTCACTCTCTCCTCCACTACTCTCTCTCCTCCTCTACTCTCTCCTCTTTCTCCTCTACTCTCTCCTCTCTCTCCTCTCCTCTCTCTCCTCCACTACTCTCTCTCCTCCTCTCTCCTCCACTACTCTCTCTCCTCTCTCTCCTCTACTCTCTCTCCTCTCTCTCCTCCACTACTCTCTCTCCTCCACTACTCTCTCTCCTCCTCTACTCTCTCTCCTCTCTCTGCTCCACTACTCTCTCTCCTCCACTACTCTCTCTCTCCTCCTCTACTCTCTCTCCTCCTCTACTCTCTCTCCTCCTCTACTCTCTCTCCTCTCTCTGCTCCACTACTCTCTCTCCTCCACTACTCTCTCTCCTCCACTACTCTCTCTCCTCCACTACTCTCTCTCCTCCTCTACTCTCTCTCCTCTCCTCCACTACTCTCTCTCCTCCACTACTCTCTCTACTCTCTCTCCTCCACTACTCTCTCTCCTCCTCTACTCTCTCTCCTCCTCTACTCTCTCTCCTCTCCTCCACTACTCTCTCTCCTCCACTACTCTCTCTCCTCTCTCTCCTCCACTACTCTCTCCTCCACTACTCTCCTCCTCCACTACTCTCTCTCTCTCTCCTCCACTACTCTCTCTCCTCCACTACTCTCTCTCCTCTCTCCTCCTCTACTCTCTCTCCTCTCCTCCACTACTCTCTCTCCTCCACTACTCTCTCTCCTCTCTCTCCTCCACTACTCTCACTCCTCCTCTACTCTCTCTCCTCCACTACTCTCTCTCCTCTCCTCCACTACTCTCTCTCCTCCTCTACTCTCTCTCCTCCTCACCTCTCTCTCTCTCCTCTCCTCCACTACTCTCTCTCCTCACTACTCTCTCTCCTCCTCTACTCTCTCTCCTCTCTCTCCTCCACTACTCTCACTCCTCCTCTACTCTCTCTCCTCCACTACTCTCTCTCCTCCTCTACTCTCTCTCCTCTGCTCCACTACTCTCTCTCCTCCACTACTCTCTCTCCTCCTCTACTCTCTCTCCTCTCTCTCCTCCACTACTCTCTCTCCTCCACTACTCTCTCTCCTCCACTACTCTCTCTCCTCTCTCTCCTCCACTACTCTCTCTCCTCCTCTACTCTCTCTCCTCCACTACTCTCTCTCCTCCACTACTCTCTCTCCTCTCTCTCCTCCACTACTCTCTCTACTCTCTCCTCTCCTCCACTACTCTCTCTCCTCTCCTCCACTACTCTCTCTCCTCCTCTACTCTCTCTCCTCCTCTACTCTCTCTCTCCTCTCCTCCACTACTCTCTCTCCTCCACTACTCTCTCTCCTCTCTCTCCTCCTCTACTCTCTCTCCTCTCCTCCACTACTCTCTCCTCCTCTACTCTCTCTCCTCCTCTACTCTCTCCTCTCTCTCCTACACTACTCTCTCTCCTCCTCTCCTCTCTCTCCTCCACTACTCTCTCTCCTCTCTCTCCTATACTACTCTCACTCCTCCTCTACTCTCTCTCCTCTACTACTCTCTCTCCCCTCTCTCCTCCACTACTCTCTCTCCTCCACTACTCTCTCTCCTCCTCTACTCTCTCCTCTCTCTCCTCCACTACTCTCTCTTCACTCTCTCCTCCACTACTCTCTCTCCTCCTCTACTCTCTCCTCTTTCTCCTCTACTCTCTCCTCTCTCTCCTCTCCTCTCTCTCCTCCACTACTCTCTCTCCTCTCTCTCCTCCACTACTCTCTCTCCTCTCTCTCCTCTACTCTCTCTCCTCTCTCTCCTCCACTACTCTCTCTCCTCCACTACTCTCTCTCCTCCACTACTCTCTCTCCTCTCTCTCCTCCACTACTCTCTCTCCTCTTTTTGGACTCTTCTCATCCCTGGCGCCACAATGGTGGAACAAGCTCCGCCCCCTTCTGTCAGAACGGTCGAATCACTGCCCATCTTTCGGCGGAGACTAAAGACACATCTCTTCAGGTTACACCTGGACCCTTCTTCAACTAACCTTCCTTCTTACCCTTCTTTAAACTTAAAAAATAAATAAATAAATAAAAATAAAAATTCAACAAATACTACTTATTCCTATTAAAAGGCTTAGCTGATGAAGACTGTGATGCACAGTTGGTTTCACTACTGTTGACAAAATGTACTATTGTAAGTCGCTTTGGACAAAAGCGTCTGCTGAATGACATCATGTGATGTGATGTAATGTGATGTAATGTAATGTGATGTGATGTGATGTACTGTAATGTAATGTAATGTAATGTGATGTAATGTTACTGTGTGTTTTCATCAGGATGGAGAGAATTAAATCTCGACAGCAGAAGTTCCGCAGAGGAAAAGAGAGACTGCTGAGTTTGACCCAAGACAGCTTCCATACTGATGGTCTGTCTGTCTGCCTGCCTGTCTGTCTGTCTGCCTGTCTGTCTGCCTGCCTGTCTGTCTGCCTGCCTGTCTGTCTGCCTGTCTGTCTGTCTGTCTGTCTAGTCCATATTGTTGCCATGGCAATGCTTTGAACATGTAGCTGTCAATCAGAATTGGAGAGTCACATGTGCGTTTGTGTGGGTGTGTAGGTCAGGAGAACAGGAGGGGCGGACCCAGAAGGAGTGGTGGAGACCCTGGGTAAACCACGCCTCCAGTGAGTCACATGACATCTGACATCATCACCACAGTTGATCCAACTGCTTTTACAAAACACATTCAAAGTTATTGTTAACTACGCAGGCACACACACACACACACACACACACACACACACACGCTCCGTCGCACCACTAAAAACAACTGACTGGACTCAAATGAATCACATGATTCACTGTTGACAGTTTTCACATCAAATGAAATTGTCTGTCTGCCTGTCTGTCTTACTGCCTGTCTGTCTTACTGCCTGTCTCCCTCCAGTGGTGAGGAGTGGTAACTACTACCTGTTTGAGACGGACAGTGAGGAAGAGGAGGAGGAGATGAAGGAGGAAGAGGAGAAGAAGGAGGAGGAGCTTCCTGAGAAGTCAGCCTTCCAGGTGAGATCACACAGTCCCATTTCCTTGGAAACAGTATTGTTGCCGGGTAACCATCGGTGGTGTGTTAGGAAAAGAGAAAAAGAAGCATGACATATCTGGAAGAATCAGAACAGATCAGAGCGGGGAAACCCAAACCTGCAGTGATGTTTGCTGACTCCTGGTGGCTCTGAGCGACTGGAGGAGGAGGAACATGAGTCAGAGTGATTCTGTTCACACCGTCTGTCATGGAGCAGCTGTAGGAGCATCTGGTGGCTCTGAGCGACTGGAGGAGGAGGAACATGAGTCAGAGTGATTCTGTTCACACCGTCTGTCATGGAGCAGCTGTAGGAGCATCTGGTGGCTCTGAGTGACTGGAGGAGGAGGAACATGAGTCAGAGTGATTCTGTTCACAGAGCAGCTGTAGGAGCATCTGGGGGCGATGATGCATCAAACTGGGCAGAGCCAAACCCTCGTCTGACCTCTGTCTCTGAAGGAGATCCTTGTGTATTGTAGGATTTGTTGAGGATATCAGTTTGTCAAGTGAT